>NW_016185945.1:0-4764 GCF_001687245.7 Rhagoletis zephyria | reverse complement strand
AATCGTTTTGGCTCGCAATCGGCTGGACTATGTGAAAACGGCTTTGTGAAAATGGCAATGGCCCCCCTTCCCCCCTTAGCTAGTGTCTTCACTATTTTGTTTCCCTCTTAGTCTCTAGACATGTATGTATGTCCTCAAACCCAGTACAAGTAAATTTTCCTAGTTGCCGACATTTTTTAATGCCTTTCCACTTTCAAGGACTCCGTTTGAAGCCCTCACTTTGGGCTTTATTAGCTGTATGGCGGCTTGGCTTTCTGTGATAAAATGTATTGCTTTAGTGTACCTAATCTTACTGTGTATGTATTGTTGCTTTGTTTACTGCTATAATTTCTGTTCTAATTCGTGACTGATAAGCATTTTCCAAATTGGATATATCCTTTATAAAGGGTGTGATGTAGCTCGTGTTACCCTTTAGTTGGCGGTAACACTTATGTATTATGCCCGTATGATCGGCGTGTAACAGTAGGCCACATTTCGATTTCCAGCAACCAGATATTTATGTTTAGTAAAAGTTGTCTTATCCGTCGCTGTCCCCCGGTGGTACTAGTTTCACGGTGAATGAACATATCTTTTGGACAAGTTGGTTAGAATCTTTTTACTGCCACGCATTTCACGTTTTTCGTCCTTTTCTCCACTTTCGCTTTCCTTGACAGCTTGTTATCCAGGATTACCCCAAGTATTTTTCTAATCTTTCTGCACTAGACACGCGTCTCTTAACTCAGGCTTCCACCGTTCTGGTATTTTGTGCCCTTTCGGGCCATTTGTGAATATGGTGGAGTGCCAGATTTATTAAGGAGCTCACCTTGTTAAGGCCCTTGCCTTGCATGGAATAATATGTAGCAGTATCGTCCGAACCTTGCTAGGTGGAAACGTTCGACGAAGAGAGTTCCACGGTTGCTGTACCCCATTCTGCCGAAAGCCCTTAACGTTTTCTTAAACGTTTCTATTGTAGAGGTTTTATACAAACTTTTCGACAACGGTATATTCATATTGTATGTATGTATGTATGTATATTTGTACTACATAAATACATATGTATATATGTATGCATTGCACAACGAAAGTTTATCATCACAAACCATAAAAATGAATTGCTCAACTAAAGCGAAAGTGACTCACAACGTCAGAGGGAGAAAAGTAAAAGCAGCACTCATTTGGCACACGTGAAATCGTTAAACAATAAAATAAATATTCGCATCTTCCGGCAAGTAAATTTTAAATAGAAAACAAAAAAAAACAAGCGAAAAGAACAAAGAGTTTGCTGGTTTCCAACTAATAAAGTGCATATATGTATGTACATTGGTACACATACATNCTACCAATATTTGAAGTAAAATTTTTTTTTAAATAGATACTTAATATATAACTGTAAATCTTGGGAAAATGATGAAAGTCATCGCCGCATTCGAACGTCAGAGCTTTGTCGCGCTTTTCTCGAGGTGATGCTAAAAATAGGCTAATTTGTACCAGAAGAGACGGCAACGAGTGTCGAACAAATTTAACAAGCGCACAAATTCAAGCATTTAAAGTGACAGCAGCAATAATAAAATTCACAAAGTACATATAAAAGTGATACACCGTACACACCTAGATACATACATATGTACATAAATACAAACGTCGCAGACATTAATTACAGATCAATTTGTGTGCTAAGGAAGAAACATTTTTTATAATTAAAAGCAAAGTGCACCGAGTATTTAACGAATTCGTACAGTACTGCAGTTTAGCCGTTGCACCATGCCGCTGTACACGGATCAAGGATACTACTACAGTGGCGGTAGCAGCCAGCTTTACGCACCCTACTACACCCCCGGTCTATATGCGATTCCTACAAGCTCCTCGGGCGGCTCTTATGCGCCCTATTCGTCCACCTACAACCGGACGTTCGGCGGTAGCTATATTCTACCCTTGGCACCGCCGCGCACACCCTCTTACACCACAACCCATAGTCTTTCGTCGCGATATCAGCCCAAACTGTCGACAATCACCGAAACTTCCCCCCTCATCAGTGCAAGACACGGCGGTGTTTTGCCCCTAACACGCATACAGTCGCCAAAGGTGTCTTCCTACTCTGCACCCACCACCAACGCAGCTACAAAATATGTGCCACCGCGGCCAATAGCCATTAATACTGCCGACATCGATGTATCTTCGTCACGATATACGCATCATACGCATCACGAAGAAGAAAAGGAGAAGGAGAAGGAGGTTCAGCAGGATGATCCTGAAGTTAAGCATGCGGAGAAAAGGCAAGGTGGCGATGTGGATGCACAGGTTGAGGCACAAGTTGAAGAACACAAGGTCAGCCGATCCACAATCAAACGCGATCGACCTGTCGTCCGTCTATCCACAATCCGCTCGCGCAGTAAAGATCGCAATCGTGCCACAAAATCCACTTCTTCCGGCACTGATGAGTCGCCGGAGCCGAAGACGAAAATGTTCAAGGACCTCCCAACCATAGAACCATTACACACCACGGAAACACATCTGAGCTGGCGGCAAAAGCTGGCTGATGAACTGGCTGCTGTGCCCAAATACCCCATAAAAAAGTCCCCCGGCGATTTAATTCGCGAACGCTATCTAATACAAGACTCCGCAACTGATGAACTCGACTTAACACTCAGCCGACGTACGGCACCTACAGTTGACGATGCCACAGAAGAGCAGATGAGCGATCAGGTAGTTGTCGAAATGGATTTGGATCCCGCCAGTAATTCCATTCGCCGGTTGAGTATTCCCCAGTGTCCCTCCTTTCATGATATTTGCGAGGACATATCATCAGACAAAATTGACGACGACCTGAACGCCGGCGAGCTAAGGCGACGCGCTTCACTAATTCAAGAACAAGAGCAAGAAATTCTCAATCAACTACAAAATTCACCCTCAGGCACGTTCCAGCTAATTCATTTAGAAAGACGTGAGAGTCAAGATAGTACAGTCGAGGAAGGACATCGCAAATCCACCAAGAAACGGGCTTCAAAAAAAGGCAAAAAGATCAGGCACAAAATTACAGCTATCGTCGAGGTAGAGAATGCACCCCTCCTGCCGGTGCTACAAGAAAAGGAAGAGCCCACTCCTACGCCCGCTGGTAAGGAGCGATCTCCACAGCCGAAGTTCACCTTCAACGTAGAATCCATGGAAGAGCACCATGAAATTCATAAGGTGTTTAAGCTTCCCAAAAGAAAGAGTGTAAAGAAGGTCTCGAAACCGAAAGAAGTGGTTTTGCCCGAGGGTTTTATGCAGGCAAGTCCAAAGTCAAAAGTTGCTCCGAAAGCCAAAACGCCTAAAAAAGAATCGTTTGTCAGCACTGCTGAAATCTTTACGTTTGAACCGATTAGCATGGAACTTAATACTGAGACTGAAGCACATGAGTCAAAAGAGAAGATCACAAGTCCGACGAGTGAAAGCAAAGCACCAAAGAGCAATAAATCTAACGAATCGGTAATGAAGATCGCTACACCCCCACCGAAAACGACACCCATGACTGTTTTGAAGCCATCACTTTCGGTTGATCCCGCTGCAGAAAAACTCAACGTAAACACTTCTAATCGAGTTACGGAAAAGTTTCAGCCTCCCAAGTGTATTGATTTAAATCAGCAAATATCTCCGACTAACTTGAAAGCAGCAACAGTAAAGCCGCTAAGCACAGAAAAGCCAAAAGTTATACAAAAAACTTTAGAGAATATTAAATCGAACCCCATTGAAAAATCAGACAGTGGTGAAGATTTTTGGGCTCAAATCGGTAAACGCGAATCAGTCTATATGACAAACCGAAAGAAGGGGCAGCTTGAAAATCAATGGCAAAAGCGAGAAGAACTCTTGGATTCCCAAGCTGTAGAAGACGTTAGCAACATCAAAGAAATAAAGACCGCGGTAACGGCACAAAAAAAGGAAGCACTGAAGAAAGCCGATCAAGATATTTCAAAGATCAATGAAAAGGGCGTGGTCGGAAGATCACAGTCTACCGAATCCGCTATTTGCAAGAAAGACAATAAGGACCAGAAGACCTTAAAAGAAATTGGATTCGTTAAACCAAAAACAATCCCGAAAGAGTCACTCGATTCAGCACAAAAGTCACCAACCGAAGTCCAGTCAAAAACCGAAAAAGCTACAACTTCAACGATAAATGACCCAACATTCTCGACGACGGCTGCTAAAACAACAAGAATAACAACAGCAACGACAACAACGGTATCGCCAAGTGCAACAAGCGCCGCGACCAAAATAAATTTCGGGCAAACAGCCAAGTCACCTGAACAACAAGCGAACAAATTTACGCCACAAGCAGACAACGACAACGACAACGAACAAACGAAATTATTCATTTGCCAAACAGGAATAGCGAGTGCAACAAGCACAGCAACCACTACATCAGCACCAACAACAATCCAAACCACAGCAACGCCAAAATCCGTCACCGCATCGACTGATCGGAATGCTAAGAAAACCGAAAAGTTGGCAACATCAACGCAACTGACTGAGTCGCAAGTAGCCGGTACATCTATTTCAGCAACAACAACAGCGAAAACTGTAATGCAAAGTGCTAGTGAAAGCAAGAAGACGGAAGTAAAAACAGATAAACCAAAGGAGGCGCATACAAAAGCCGACGCTGCTGGTAAAAAGAACGTGGCATGCAAATCGCCGCCCACCTCGCCCATAGCCCCGCCATCAGGCAGTGGCATCGTCTCCGTCGCCAAAGGTGCCAAACCAAAAACAGTACCTAAGGCAACGACAACGAAAGTGTTGTCAAGCGCCGCACCA
>NW_016185944.1:0-4765 GCF_001687245.7 Rhagoletis zephyria | reverse complement strand
AATATTTTTAGAAAATTCATAAAAATCCAATAGATTAACAAATTGGAAAGCAAGGTACACTTCGAACTTCTTCTTCCTACTTTGAACCGCAGCCACTCGCCGGCCTGGGACCCAGAAGAACAGAACACTTCGCCAATTTCATCTCTCCTTTGCTGAGTTTGGCCAGGTCATTTTGCCTTAGTGCTTCAATTTTATTCTGGGCGCCTAATGGGTGCCAAGTTGGAGCGTCATTAACCACACGTAGGAAGTGACGAAGCCAGCGCAATGGTTGTACATATTCTTATTCGCTTTAAAGTCCATGCCGCTAAAAAGCTCGTACAATTCGCCATTGCTTCTTCTACGGTACCCATTGATGTGCGAAAGCAGAATAATTCTCTCGAAATCCCCCGAAGACATCCTATCATTAGTTGCGTTCCCCAACTCGCAAGAAGTTGCAAGAATTTACAGGAATTTAACAGAAAGCGTTCCCGCACTCGGGTCTCTGGTAAAGTAGGGGAAAAATGGGAGGGTAAAATCGATCCTCTCTTTGTCAGAAGTAATTTTAATAATTTTTGCTGATAAAATCCGTTAAAGTGTCAAACTATCAGCTTATCAAATTATTTGAAAGTTGAGTAAGTAAAAAAAAGTATATCTGCATTTTCACCTTCTTAAATATATCGCAGCGAAGAAAGATCAAGTTTTATAAGTATTTTTGTTAGTTTGGTTGCGTATTTGCAAATAATTTAGCAGATCGGCAAGTGATAAAAAAATGCTATGTAACAGAAAATGGCACTCACAGTGTATTTCACCGTTTTACCAGTTTTTACCCGAAAAGCGTTTCTCTTCAGGAGATTCTCAATAATAATACCCAATTATTTATTTAAAAATTTTTTCATAGTAACTATATTTTATAGGTCCGCCAAAACCCCCAGAGTTAAGAGTATTAAGATTTGGTTAGTAAACAACTGAGTATTGTTATTGAAGTCTCCTGAAGAGAACCAGAGTTTTCCGATCGAAAAATATTGATTTTCAAGAATTCCTTATTAGCTACACGAAAAGTAGTTTTTCCCCCATATAAACCTCTAAATATTTTTTGATTTCAAAATAAATAAAATTGTACTTTAAAAAACTAAAAATACTCCAAATAGAAGTTAGCCGGTAGGCTATAAACTTGATATAATAATTGATAGCTTTCAATCAAAACAATTTGCTACATATTTTTTTTCTTCCAGTTTCCATTTCTTTAATTTGTATGACGATTATGTTTCTTTTTCCTTTTTATAGTATTGAAAGTAACGTTAGTTTAACTTTTCTAAGGATATTTACGTTTGCTTAGTACCTATTTCGAAGCAGCAAAAAAAAGTTGGCTCCTTTCTAATATTTTTTTTTTTATTGAGTTTCCTTCTTGGCACACATTTTTTGATTTTATAGAGAATTTTACGTTGGTGGTCAGACCAGTTTTTTCCTCTTACGTTCTTCCAAATTTGCGGCAGCTAATGGGTTGAAATGTTCTACGAAAATATTTCCCATGAATTTTTACTATATACATATGTATGCCTTAACCTTTAATTTCGCGCAGACATTTATTTTAACAATTTTTCCACTTTTTTAAAAACTACTTAGAAATAGAGAGATATGAAAACTTTAGTAGGCCATAAAATTAAAATACGAGCTAACTTTTGCAAATTTATCGATTGTGTTACTACTGGATATATTATATATACTTTCAGAAAGTACATATTAGCAAAGTACGGGGTGGTTTGAATTGCCATAAAATTGTCGCAGAGTTTTATTTCACGAAAATTCTGTATACCAAAAAATATTTGTAATACAAACAGACATATTATGTATGTATGTACAAAAATTTGCTTACCCACACTCAAAAACTTAATTTGATTTTTAACACGCCAAACTGCAAAAGTCATTTGCTCCACAGGAGCTCGCATTCTCAGGTAACTTTCGAAAACAAACTCCACAACACAAACAAACTAAAAACTCAAAACAAGAAAGAATTCATATTTAAGCTGATAGCGCTGTTTTAATTGTTGTTGGCAGAACACTGATTTCTCCTTGTTTTTATTCTTGCATAAATACAGTACTCACACGGCCTTCAAATGGTCATCTCCAAAACGTCCCTTGTGCCTCCGGCTCAAAAAACAGCGGCAACTCCAACTATAAAAGCCAGTCAACAACATGCGAGCAAGCTAATACACAGACACACCATGGTCCATTCTTTGGGTATACATCCATACATATATATTTCTGTTTGGAGTACCTGCTACCTCCCGCCACCCCAACGATCCAATAGCAAGGCCTAAGATAGTCGGCTGAAGCGAATCCCAGTGAGCGTGAGTGGCGTGATGCCAGTTTGCAAATTGTTGTTGTTGCTGCTGTTGAAGTTGTTGACCATGTTGACGGAAATCTTATAACCTACCGGAGTTGGGCAAGTGGAAGCTGTGCGCATGCGTACCTGTAGTCGAACGGACGCAAATATACACTCATACATATATACATATGTTTATTCATACGACGTACATATGTATGGACGTGCGTTTGAGTATGGCATTTTATTTATGTTCTGGCAGCCAACTGATGCTGATCTCGATGTTATATGTAGCATAAGCAGACGGCAACGTTAATTCGGATTAACGGATCAGATGATAACTAAATTACAAAATACTAAAACAATTTTATAAAAATTAACAAATGTAAATAAGAACATTGGTCGGAATGTGGTTCGAAGCTGGGCCCAACCAAACTGTAGTACACAGATCTCACCACCTGGCCTCGGCTATCGCCTATACCAAACTCGCTTGTATGCTCCATTTATTTTTGATTCATAATAGGAAACAGCTGGCTGTTTTGCACAAGGTTATCATCAAAAATGCTCATGTTGGGCATTATATCTGGGAATTAAGTCTAGGACATAATCCAGAATCGACGCTGCCGTCTGTTTATACTTTTATTCAACGCCAATGGTTGTTTTGCTGATTTAGGGTTTTTTCTGTTGTATGGTTGTCGCTTCACCGGCGAGCGCTTAAACTTAAGACTGGTTTTCACTGTGTCATATTTTGACGCCAAAACTTGGCGATATATTTTAGCACAAATTTATCTCCTTTATTCATACCTTTACCGATGATATTATGTGCCAAAAACGGGCAGATAGCCGATTTAGCAGCGCATGTACACGACTAAAGACCTATCCTGATCCATATAAATCGATAAACCGCTTTTTAATCTTATTTAACAATGCGTTTTCACTTATTCATAACGAGAAATACTTATAGATGTGCATCCCAATAAAAGTATATGTATATGCACTAGCGTGGGCCGAAAATCCGATTTTTTAGAATTTTGATTGGTAATGGCAAAAATATGAACCATATTATGCTCTAAAAACAATTTGTATAAAAGATGACAATTTTTGGTCAATATCTTAGGCTCGCCCAAGTCCACCAAGGATCAAGTGCTAAAAAATATTTTTTCTTAGCTTACTTCGATTCTTCACAAATAAGGTCCATATACCAACTTATGTAGGACTAATACTTTGGAAGACAATTGCGATTTCTATAAAAAGTTGTACTACTTAATGTATTTATTAATTTTTAGAGCACATTGAACTTTGATGAACTGGGGCGAGCCTAAGATATTGACCAAAAATTTTCATCTTTCACACAGATAGTTGTTAGAGCTGTTACCAATAAAAATTCTAAAAAATCGGATTTTCAGATCACGCTAATATACACATAAACATATTGTCATATCCGCAGCTTTTATGGAGTCGTGGGCATATCAACATATCCACATATCAACATATCAAGGCGTAAATCACTAAAAGTCTATATGAACGCATCCCGATCGAAATTTATAACCTCTCCAACTTCAAAATAATTTCGCGTTGGACAATTTTTCTTCCTTGCTACGACCTATGACTCGGTTTCATAATGGGAAATTGTTTAAAAGCTGTTTTTTGTGGGGTTTCATTTCGCTAAATTTATGGGAGAACTCATCGCTTACCAAAATTTAGTTTAGCGCAACTTCCGTGGCCCCATTCCATACTATTGTCATCTTGAACTCCATGTATTTTTTTTTTTACTTTTTTTTAGCGGTCTTATAGGTTTGTAAAAGTATTTTTAGTAAAATAGTTAGTTAAAATATATTTAAGTTGCTTACTATTGCCGAAAAAAGTGATCACAGTGGCACAGAGAAGAAACTTAACTTTTCCTTGAGTTGTGAGAATAACAAGCACAACAAATTTTACGACTAAAAATCTGAGATTTTCCTGTTTAAACGGGGTATTCAACAAACGAGCTTTGATTGAGATTATATTACAAAATAAGTACTGAATTCGGCAGATTAAAGCGCGTGTTTAGAATGCCAAAATTCCTTCAAAATAAGATTTCACACTACGGGTAGTAACTTAAAACACGTTTCGATAGATTTCCAACAGGCAATCTAAAATCCAATTTCTTATTCCCATTTAAAGGAGTGAAAGCAAAGAAGAGATTATATACAAATGTATGTATGTAAGCCCATATATAGTATATGTATATATAAATTTTGAATAATACAAAAAAAAGAACAATATATAAAAAAGATATCAGAAAAAAAGTTACGAAGGTCGTTTAGACATCTTTTCGCTTGGAAAAAAACAAAAATCTAAACCCGAAAGTGGCACGAATGAGAACAGCAAATGAACCTGATAGATTTTGGTTCAGCTAATTTGTACGTTTGGTATTTTTTTTTTGTGTTGCTTTAGCAGTTATTTCGCAAGATTTATTTCTTC
>NW_016185943.1:0-4765 GCF_001687245.7 Rhagoletis zephyria | reverse complement strand
TATTAATATAGTTTTTTTTAATAAAAATAAAAGCTAAATTTAAGAAAAAGGGGGAAATCAATACACTCTTAAAATTCGAAAATTGACTAATGTAGTTTTTTTAATAAAAAAATTAAAAAAACCTAAATTTAAGAAAAAGAAATAAGGAGTAAAAATGTGATTTTATGTCCAATTGTATAATAAACAAAAACTTTTGTTAAACATCCAGCTCCACTCTGCTTTTTTTAAGTTTTATTCGTTTTTATATAACATTTTGATGAATATGGTGCCAAATGAACTGTTGATAAATGTAAACAAATGAAATTGCAATAAATAGAGATAGCTGCGCCGATAGTATTCAGAATTCAACGCTGAGCTGCCGCCGTGTTGAAGAAATCGTTCAATGTTATAATGAATTAAACAGTTTATGATTATATAGCAAACACCTTAAAAACATATATTTTGAAACGTAGTATGTATTATTATAAAATATTTTAGTTACTTTATCACATCAGTAATATAAAATAGAATAAATTTATTTGCAGCTGCCACCTAACTAAGCGGCGTTAAATTTAATACAAACGACGTAAGCCTTTGAAGTCTGTTTAGGTTAGGCCCAACACGTTGAGTTCAGGTAGCGTAAAAATTTTTCGCTGAAAAAAATGACGAAAAGTTGCCAACTATTCAGCTGAGCTGAACTACTCAATTGTGCGTTTCTAATACAAAAAGATAACGGTTAGGCAACAGCTACGTCTTATGAACGCGACCAATGTCTCTTCAAATCATATCTACTCTTCCGTTGTATAACGATAAAACACACCAAATACTGTGCTTCAGCCTTAAAATTTTCTGTAAATAAAAAATCAACTTCCCAGTTACTATTACATTGCATTTTATTAAACATATTTATGTTTTCAAGTGCAAGATGAAATCAATTTTTTCTGTGCACAGTCGGCAAGTTTACTTCGCAAATTGATTGTGCGACAATAACAAAACCAAGCAGAAGTAGCAACGACAGCCATTCAGCGAACAATTCATACGAATTCTGCAAATCGAGCGCTAGCGTACCCAGTCGGATTTGATTGCTTCAAAAATCTTCTCATAGCGTTGTTTCATGGAATGTAGAAATTTAGTCTTCCAATACAGTAAAAAATAATTTGTTTAATTTTTCGTGCATTTATTTTCTGTCAAACCTTAAAAAAGTATGTAAACTTCATATATTTAAAGAAAAATAACTTCACAAGCAACTCTTTTAGGAATTGTGTTCTGCATGTTCCTAATGGGACAGCATGAATGCTTCGGATGTAGGCAAAGCGCGCGCGGGGATGTGACGGCGCGCTTGCTATGCTGAAGCGTTTTTCAAAAACACTAAGCGCAGAAGCGCCCATGGCGTGAGCAGCACGATTGTATAGTTTCAGGTAGGCTCTTCCTAAACTATGTATCTATTTGTCAATCAGCGGTTGGTTGAATAAGGGAATTAATTAGCAACAAGAGTTTACGGGGTGTGCATAGCTCAGTGGTTAACGCTTCTGACTTCCCAGCAAAAAATCGGTGATCGCTTTTAGTGGTAACGTGTTCTACAAGGCATAGCGTTATAACGCCTTAGAATTTTTCCGCTTCTTTTAGGCATTGCCGGTAATGCAAAGTAGAATGTTCTACAATATTTTATTTATTTCGCTTCTTTATTTCATTTCGGGAAATGCAAAGTAGAATGTCCGATAATATACATTTTTTTTAATTCGCTTCTTTGCTTCATTTCGGGGAATGCAAAGTAGAATGCCCTACAATATTTTATTTGTTTCGCTTCTTTGCTTCATTTCAGGGAATGCAAAGTAGAATGTCCTACAATATTTTTTTTCATTTCGTTTCTTTGCTTCATTTCGGGGAATGCAAAGTAGAATTCTGCATCGTAGTCAGCTGAAAAATAGAATGAATATCCAAAAATTATTTTTCTACCGTTACTTTCAGTTGAAATTTGTCTCGCATAAAAATCATGTTTTGCTTTGTTCTATTTGCAGCGCAGTTGAAGTCAGTCAATGAAGTGAAGTACAAGAGTGAGGAAGTACAATTTTAAGCTTAATTAAATATGCATGTATGTACATATCGATTTTTAAGTAAAATCTAATACCTAAATACATACATATGTATGTATGTATAAAAACTGGTTTACAAAAACTTTAATATTTTAAGACAATCTGTATTTTCTGTTTTCAGTTTAATATAAATGAGTATGAAGTTATCTAGGCATTCTACATTAGTTTCTCTGTAAGGCATTCTTTGTTCGCTTCTCTGGATTCTGTTTATCCATGCGTTCTCTCTTCGCTCGAGGGTAATGCTGCGGGTAAGGGCCTACCGCCAATGACATGCCCATGTTAAAATAACGCCTTCTTGAAGCGAAAGGGTAAGCGATTTCCACTTTCGTTTCTGTAGTAATCGTGTTTTTTGCAGGGTTTGCACATCGATGACGCGGGTTCGATCCCTGCTGAAGTCTAGAAAAAGAAGTCTGATGAGAAGATGTGGCGATCTTCGCAGTGGCTCCTATAACTTCTCCCGCTTAGACTTTGTTGCTTTTTCCATTTTTCCTAATAAACATAATCGTTGTACAAAGCTCAAAATAATATTAAAAATAAAATGTTAATAAGCNAAAGCGCGCGCGGGGATGTGACGGCGCGCTTGCTATGCTGAAGCGTTTTTCAAAAACACTAAGCGCAGAAGCGCCCATGGCGTGAGCAGCACGATTGTATAGTTTCAGGTAGGCTCTTCCTAAACTATGTATCTATTTGTCAATCAGCGGTTGGTTGAATAAGGGAATTAATTAGCAACAAGAGTTTACGGGGTGTGCATAGCTCAGTGGTTAACGCTTCTGACTTCCCAGCAAAAAATCGGTGATCGCTTTTAGTGGTAACGTGTTCTACAAGGCATAGCGTTATAACGCCTTAGAATTTTTCCGCTTCTTTTAGGCATTGCCGGTAATGCAAAGTAGAATGTTCTACAATATTTTATTTATTTCGCTTCTTTATTTCATTTCGGGAAATGCAAAGTAGAATGTCCGATAATATACATTTTTTTTAATTCGCTTCTTTGCTTCATTTCGGGGAATGCAAAGTAGAATNGATCGCTTTTAGTGGTAACGTGTTCTACAAGGCATAGCGTTATAACGCCTTAGAATTTTTCCGCTTCTTTTAGGCATTGCCGGTAATGCAAAGTAGAATGTTCTACAATATTTTATTTATTTCGCTTCTTTATTTCATTTCGGGAAATGCAAAGTAGAATGTCCGATAATATACATTTTTTTTAATTCGCTTCTTTGCTTCATTTCGGGGAATGCAAAGTAGAATGCCCTACAATATTTTATTTGTTTCGCTTCTTTGCTTCATTTCAGGGAATGCAAAGTAGAATGTCCTACAATATTTTTTTTCATTTCGTTTCTTTGCTTCATTTCGGGGAATGCAAAGTAGAATTCTGCATCGTAGTCAGCTGAAAAATAGAATGAATATCCAAAAATTATTTTTCTACCGTTACTTTCAGTTGAAATTTGTCTCGCATAAAAATCATGTTTTGCTTTGTTCTATTTGCAGCGCAGTTGAAGTCAGTCAATGAAGTGAAGTACAAGAGTGAGGAAGTACAATTTTAAGCTTAATTAAATATGCATGTATGTACATATCGATTTTTAAGTAAAATCTAATACCTAAATACATACATATGTATGTATGTATAAAAACTGGTTTACAAAAACTTTAATATTTTAAGACAATCTGTATTTTCTGTTTTCAGTTTAATATAAATGAGTATGAAGTTATCTAGGCATTCTACATTAGTTTCTCTGTAAGGCATTCTTTGTTCGCTTCTCTGGATTCTGTTTATCCATGCGTTCTCTCTTCGCTCGAGGGTAATGCTGCGGGTAAGGGCCTACCGCCAATGACATGCCCATGTTAAAATAACGCCTTCTTGAAGCGAAAGGGTAAGCGATTTCCACTTTCGTTTCTGTAGTAATCGTGTTTTTTGCAGGGTTTGCACATCGATGACGCGGGTTCGATCCCTGCTGAAGTCTAGAAAAAGAAGTCTGATGAGAAGATGTGGCGATCTTCGCAGTGGCTCCTATAACTTCTCCCGCTTAGACTTTGTTGCTTTTTCCATTTTTCCTAATAAACATAATCGTTGTACAAAGCTCAAAATAATATTAAAAATAAAATGTTAATAAGCAGGGAACGGATTTTATGGAAATTGCCTTTTTTTCTGCTAAAGAGATAGAGTATATTCGATTAAGAATGTCCACGACTTAGCTTTCCCTGGTTCCATATATACACATTTGATGTTGCCTTATTTTGCCTTTCTTAAGATATTTGCCTTTTTTTTGCCTTTTTTAAGATATTTACCTTTTCCACCTTTAAAAAAGTGATCATAGCATTTACAATTTTTTTTTTTAAGATTAAAAAATATACGCATGCCCATGCGGCTTATAGAAGCGCAGGGACCTCTTGCCAAATTGGTGTTGAAAAAATTCAAAGCCGTTTTCTCAGCTAACGTAGGCTTGGAGACAATAAGGGGNATTTTTCCTAATAAACATAATCGTTGTACAAAGCTCAAAATAATATTAAAAATAAAATGTTAATAAGCAGGGAACGGATTTTATGGAAATTGCCTTTTTTTCTGCTAAAGAGATAGAGTATATTCGATTAAGAATGTCCACGACTTAGCTTTCCCTGGTTCCATATATACACATTTGATGTTGCCTTATTTTGCCTTTCTTAAGATATTTGCCTTTTTTTTGCCTTTTTTAAGATAT
>NW_016185940.1:0-4765 GCF_001687245.7 Rhagoletis zephyria | reverse complement strand
TAACCATCTGATGAGCTGATGTGCATCGGATGTCTACTTTGGGATGATTTCATCCTTTATTATGCTTTTGGCTACGTTTGGCCACTTATCTGCCTCTTTGGCTACTCATTAACGCCCCCACCTCCATTGATAGGTCACCCGTCCTAGCTCATTAACACCGCCATCTCTGTTTATAGATGCCCCCTTCCTTGCTTACCCTTTCCTATATCATCACTGTGCGAGGAGTTGGAAGAGCTTTCTTTTTCAGAGATTACCCATGACATACAAGCAAAAATCTTTCCTTATTGCCTTCATTGCGCCCACTGTGCGCCAAGTGTTACACTGACACCTCCCCCTACCAAATGCGCGCAACGACCGCTATTAGCACCAACACTTTCTGTTTAATCATCATCTGCTGCACTAAACTTTTCATTTGACTATACTTTATTCTTATTTTGTTGTTGTTGTTGTTGTACATAATGCCTGCAAGGCTTCGCCGCTTCATATACATACTTTTTTGCTTTCTTCGCATTTCATATTCAAGATTAACTTGCCACATGTCAGTTTGTTGAGGCAGCACACGCGCGTATATGTATGTATGAATGTATGTATGTCCAATTCGTCACATGTTTCTATTACTATTATTAGCATATTTTAAGGCGCTCAAACACACAACACACCCCCAAAACTCGTTGGTTGTCGTACTGCGAACTACTTAAAATGTATGAAAACTAAAAATTATGAGTACTGCCTGAATTTACAATTATTTTCCATTTGCTTTTTGATGTTTCCATTGCTAGTGTTGTTGTTATTGCATTTCTCATGAAATTTCCATTGAAACAACTGCATCTGATTCTGAATTATTGACATTTGAATGGCATTTATAATGGCATTCGCCCGCTTGCCATTAGTTCGTTCACATTTCATTCACCCGCCCGATAATCCGCTTCGAGTGCAGCTCACAGCGTGCAACGCCAGAGCTCACAATGTCAATGCACCATTTGTCGCGCTCATTTGTGGTGCTTGGAGCACACATGTGTGCGCTGCGCATGGTGTGCATCTGCTTAATATTTAATATTTTTTTTTGCGTTTTCTTCAGCACATTTCAGCTCTTTGTTTACCTTCATTTAATATTTCGTAGTATTTGTACTTAGCGGTAATTATGGGGATTGCAATTGTAATCCGTTTGTGTCCTTCCCGCAAATTTCTGCAACATGTTCGAATTATTAGCTGCTTTGCAGATGCGGGCGAACTGAGGGAGCCACACACACATATATACATACATATGTAGCAAGTCTAATGATGTACTTAGTGCGAAATATATCTTGCTTCTTCATTGAATATGCGCTTAAATGTTGTGAGATTACTTTTAATGGGTTATTAGCTGAAATACATAAACAAAGAATTTCATTAAGATTTCGAAGAGGTTTGCAATAGTATTGGAAATGGAGATACTTTCTATTTTGAGCATTAAGGTATCAGTGACAGTATAATAATAAAATCTGTCAAAATATTTTAGCTGAAGAATATGTTATTCGTGTACTCGTATGCAGATAATTGAACACTGATATTCCTTCACAATCAAAACGTACTCCAACTCCTTCTCGAACTTCTTATCTTCCATCGTTCCTCATGCCCAACTTTAGGAGGCCCTCACCAATGGCAAATCTAGGATTTTATTACGAAGGGTTTTGGATTTTTAATTTTGTCATCTATTTGACTTCAAGATAGTTATTAATAGGGACGCTGTATTACAAAATTCTACATCGAAAAATTCTGCACGAACAAAATTCTGTATTTTTTAATTCTGCTTCTTTTAATTCTCGTGTTTCAAACTTTTGCTTTTGAAAGTTGAGCATTTTGAAATTCTGTCTCACGAAATTCTACTTTTCGCAATTTCGCATTTCGAAATTCTCCTTTTGTTTTGGGGAAAATCTCAACAAATTTACCATATTCGCATCGCATCAAAAATCGAAATCTTTTATAAATATTTTTATGCAAATTATTTAAGCCTAAACTGTTTTGTTATCTGAGGAATTTTTTTTTTTCAAAAAATACTTTAAAAAACCTATTTTATTTATAAAAAACTGAATTTTTGGAGGTATTTCCAGCTCACGTAAATCTTAATATTCTTCCAAAATATTTTGGTGGAAGTCTTAAAATTTTTTTAATTTTATAATTCTAATGGAAAAATAGTCTCGATTTCTTTTTTTTTTGCATGAGGAGTGTTGTAGTCTAATGAATATACATTAGGGTGGCGATTAAATGTAGGAAGCAAATTTTTACATCCGATTTCCTAAGCGTCAACCCCTACGTCGATGCTACTATAGTCCAAGTTATCACTCCATAGAGGCTTCTGGCCTTTGCCCCCCGTGCGACACGCCTTAACCGTCTCCAATCGGAACCAAAATTTATATGTGATATCTGTGATCGTGAGTGAGACTGAAAAAATTCGTTCATTTGATTTTAAGGACCACCCTAATATAGATATAATATATAACACGATATTTTTGGCTGTTCTACCAGTTTCGACAGCAACGCCAGGAAGCCCATTCTCCACTCTCAAAAGGATCAAATTATAGTATTTCAATTAGATGTTTTTGCGCTAAGTAAAGGTGCGTGGTCTGGGATTGAGCCCAGTTTACGACTAACTTCAAACAAAAGTGTACACACGCCAATCTTTTATTATTAACATTAAAATTGCGGAACTTGCCTTCAATGAAATTGAAAGTGGCTCCTGGATTAGTTAATTCCTGGATACGTAAACGTTTTCAGTCAAAAGGTTCTAAAAAGGAGGGAAGCAGTGGAGAGGTTGGCCACAAATAGACGGTTCCATAGCTATTGGTTTGCAAGCTATAAGATAAGGAAACGAAATCACGAGTAACATACGAGCATAAGAGACATAAAAAACCTCTTAAAAATGAGATCTATGAGTTGAGGTGGAAAAGTTTGGCTACGAAACTACATTTGTATGCAGGTAAAAACGATTCTTAGGGATAACAGCTTTACTCAGAGTTATGTAGCCGACGCATTCAAGTTATTAAGTAATCACTGCTAGCGACGAATGAAGGAAATTAATGGAGTCGGAAGTCAAGGAAACACTGGAGCACCTTATAGGCTTAGGTCCGGCGTATACACAGTTTGCAATTTTGGAGGATATCCCCACAGTGGCACTCCATACACCCCTAAAATTGGGTAAACGCGTTAGCATTCTCAATGATGTCTATTGTAAGTACATATACTTAAAGCTCCATTATCTCCTGGTGCCACTAGCGTGCCCCTAACTGTGCCTTTCAGTACGCGTACGAGCAATATAAAAAGAGGTAAAACTAATAATAAATTTACTGCGAAAATGCTTACTGAAAAATTCAGCAGCCAGATATGTTTGCACTATACACTACTTTACTACATTTTCACACTTTAATAATGAATCATTTCGACTAGAGCCCTTACTACTCTTTATCAATTTTCTAACCACGTCGATCAAACCAATACCACACACTGACCTGTACTTAGTATAATTAAAATTTCCACAACATTCAGCATTCAAATACAACTTACCAATTGTACTTAGTTAATTTCTAATTACAACAAGCCAACATAAATGCAACAAGTAACAACAACTACTACACTCCATAAGCCAAGGCACACATAGTAGGTACATATGTAAATATGCATACTTATGTATGTTGATATTTTAATACATACAGAGAAATATATTTAAAGCTACCAGTACCAAACGCAATACAGCTAATTGCCTAATGTATGAGAATGTAAACATTTTGATTTAAATTTCCAATGAAATATTGTCAAAATTTCGGGGAGCTGGAGATATGAGTGAAAATCAGCAGCAATTCCTAGTACTTGTACTACTTGTAACGCTGTAGTAGGTAGCATATGCCACACGTGCCACACGCAGAGCAAAGCAACACAAGCCACAGAAGAAGCGGTGGATGTCAGAGGAGCAAACACCTACACTACTAGTAAGCGGTGTTGCCAGGTTGGCGGATTTATTGGCAAATGAGTCATTATTTTCCAGAGTTTTCACGAAGACATTTTCAAAATCGCCTGGCTCCCGGTTTAAGAAGGCTTACAGACGACAATAATTTTCAGGCACCTTGCCACCTGGTTGAAAAATTTAATTTATTTTAATTAAGATTATAAATTAAATATTACAATGTAGGTATTCCACTGAATTGGCTTAAGAAGGCTTACAACTGAAAATATTTTTGAGGAGGGTTGCCACCTGTTTGAAAATTTTAATTTCATTTACTTGACAAGATCAATTAGATATTGCATGGATATCACACTAAAGAGGTTCAAGATGGCTTGCAGCCGAAAATATTTTTGGGGAGTGTCGCCACCTGTTTTAAAAATTTGATTGAATTGATAAGGTAAAATAAATATTGTCAATGTTATTGTGGCTTGTTAAGATTTTATTTTTAATATTTTTATTGAGCTTTGTACCACGATTGTTTATTAGGAAAAATTGAAAAAGCAACAAAGTCNTTTTTCTAGACTTCAGCAGGGATCGAACCTGCGAATTCGATGTTCAAAGTCAGAAGCGTTAACCACTGAGCTATGTACATCCCGTAAACTCTTGTTGCTAATTCATTTTCCTTATTCAACCAACTACTATCAAGTGCAGCTGATTTGCCGCTATTTAAACTCGACAGCGTGGTTGTTGTTGTCAATTCTATACATCCATTGCCTTATTTGCTTTTTTGTATAGCTTTTAGGCAGGCTCTTCCTAAACTATGTATTTGAATAAGGAAAATGAATTAGC
>NW_016185939.1:0-4765 GCF_001687245.7 Rhagoletis zephyria | reverse complement strand
TTTAGCAGTCCATGAAGATAAGACTCCGGTAAAGTGCAGCAAAGGCTGCGGATGCATATTTGACAATGTGTCTCATACTAGCGGAGAAAATACATAGGACTCTTCCAAGTGATAGACGCTATGTTTTATAAAATAACTCCTGATATTGCCAAAAAAACTGTCTACTGTCATAAAAGTTTACTATATAGGATTACTCCTAAGTAAGTGCATCAGCTCGGAGGTTTGGCATTGCCTGCCTCGAGGGCCACCGTTGTTAGAAAAAAACTTTTTCAACAGGATTGCTTACCTACTATGGACTTTCATGAGGGGAGGGGGTTAAGAGGATTGATCATAATTATTCATTACCATTCTCCCCCAATCCACCCCCTATTTCTGATACTGCCATGGAGGTCTTTCGTGCTTGCTTTTCAAACTTTAGCCTCGAATTAAGCTTTGAGACCAGAAAAATCAAGAGATACGTTAGAGATCTCGTTTTAGTTCCTTGAATTTCAATTAAGTAAAATTTGCTAATTTTGTCTTATTTGCAAAGAGCATGAGCTCAACAGATGTGTAATTAAAAATTAAAGGCCAGGCCATTTCCCAAAAATCTAGATTTATTCAAGAAACTTGTATTTGCTATAGAGGTAGACATAAGAAAGAGATTGCATACGAAAAAATGGCGCTGCTTACCCAAATTTTTTGGTAAAATGGGAAAGTAATAAAGATGTCTTGCATTTTTTGCTTATTTACGTAAATGTCATCTTTGATTCTCTATTAAATAATTTCTGCGATTGATAAAAAGCAGGCGGATAATTTCAAAATCAAAGACTTTCCTAACATTTTATGCCAATATAAAGTTTGCTTTTCGAATATTCATCTCTTTATTGACAATTGCTGGCATTGTCTTCGTAGTCGTCGATTGTAGTAATTGCAGCATAGCTAACAATAGCACTATGTGGATATATACGTAGAGTAATAAGTGTAAAAATTGTTTACAGTGTTGCCTGCTAGTTATTGTGGCATAAGCACATACATACATATGTGTATACATAAATACATATGTTTGTAAGTTAACGTAAAATTTTCGTAATAAACTAACAAATCAAAAATGAAATGTGCAAACAAAAGCGCGCATGCGCTTCACAACCCAGCTCTCGGAACAATACAGAAAGTTCATTCATTTAGTTATTTACCTCATTTAACTGCTGGTGGGAAATTGTGCTCATCCATGTGAAAAGTTGTTAATTTACAAATTTTTACTCATTCGAGAGTGTTGCATAAATGCATACGTACGTAGCCCGTGCACACTTAATTGTTTAGCGCCTACACACACCTTTCATTTTATATATATATGTATGACTTTGGAGATGCTCGTTGCGTTAAATGGGTCATAAAAGTATATGGTGCGAATACATGGCTGATTTTATTAAAAAAAAAAAATAAAGCGAATGCATTTGTCTTAACTTCTCTAGGAACTTAGTTAGATATTTTAAATGAATTGCGTGCTAAATCACATTTTTTAAATGTTTATTGTTAGCTCGCAATTAGATTTTACTGCTCTTTTATAACTATTTTGTTACAAACTATTCTGCATTTAATTAAAAGCGCTATACCTATTCAATAACAAACGATTTGCTTAATCAATTTATGACGCGTGCGCTTTATGAGCAGAGTCTCTGATCCGATGAATGTTGAGAACAAATTGTGTGAACTTTGTAATTATCTACAACATATCGTTTAGCAGGTACTATAAAAAAACGGCGAATTTTAAATGCTGAATGCTGTGTGGTAGCTGTGCAATTACTGATTCTTGGGGAAGTGAGTAAAACTGTTAATAAATTAGCATTCAGCTATTATAGTTTGATTGCTTCGCGACAATTTACAGTGAAAAAGGAGTGTAAAAAACACGAATCATGTATAACCATAAAAAAACTTATTCAAAAATATGTTTATTCAGTGGGTATTTTTTGTCTAAATTAAATACTTTTTTTTCGTATATGCTGAACATTTAAAAAGCTTAAAATTTTTTATTAAAACTGCCTGAAAAGTAGTTAAATTATTCTCGAAGGAACGAGCACGATTTCTTGTGTTGGTGGCCCAAAAAGTATGAAATTATAAATTGATTTTTTTTATTTATAGTCCATTTAAATAAAAAGGTGTCCATAAAGTAATGGCTGGCTTTTCGCTAAAGCTCATTGACAGGGTGAAGTATCTAGCTTTCATGGAGGCCGTTTAGCGAGGAAGGCGTTGGT
The DNA here is from genome assembly GCF_001687245.7 of Rhagoletis zephyria. NCBI lineage: Eukaryota > Metazoa > Arthropoda > Insecta > Diptera > Tephritidae > Rhagoletis > Rhagoletis zephyria. The sequence continues at coordinate 2,534 of NW_016185939.1, read as the reverse complement.
AACCTTAAATTTTTTCGGAGTGCGTATTTCCAAGCGCTGGGACTCCAACCAAAATAATATTTTGGCTCTAAGAAACTATAATTAAACAAGCTTCATTGTATGTCCTTAGAGGAGGGTGACCATCGTCTACCAGGTGAAGAGGGCGAAAAAATCTGCCTTAATTGGAATCAGTGCGTCCCTTCGGACCCTTGTGCTGAACGCAATATTATACGGTATTCCCATAGGTATAGAAAGCATAGCTGATGTCAGGCTAAGGGACGTTGACTACCTGTATTCCCTTAGGAAAGGACGGGGTGGGGTGTAGCATTAGGAACTATGACCCTGTGAACTTATCCACCGATGAAGCGCAGTTGGCTAGGTTAGGTTAGGTTAGGAGGGCGTGTGTGAAATAATCCATACTTTCACTCGGAGACACAATTTTCCAAAGTGAGTGCTCCCTTTCAGTCAGTGTCAGGAGGAGATACGTACCCATATCGAAAGAGTACCTAAAATTCATTATTTTACTGAACCAGTTACTATCGCTGATGAAGTCGAGGAGATCCAACAGTTGCACCTCTGTTACTTCGTCCAGACTGTTGAAAAAGCGTGAATCCAAGTACTTGAGTCGCTTCTCCTGTAGACCTGGACATCGACATAGATAGTGGTCAATTGACTATTCTCATCCGCATGATGGCAGCCTCTGCAGAGAGTACTAGTTAGTATTCGCCACCGTTGGCGCATTGGTGCTATAGCACAGTGTCCTGTGATGACGCCGGTAAGGACTCTTACTGCAGAACGATTGAGTTGCTGTATGTCCCTTGTCTTTTTCCTACTCAGCCGCGGCCATAATAATCTTGTGGTCTCGCAGTCTTCCCGTTTGTTTCACAAGTCATTCGTCACGTACACGGTATACTCATTCATTTTCTTAAGGTGATCACTAAACGGTGGTAGTACGGAGCTCTCCGCTTCTTCTATTGGTATCTCTGAGCCACATCTAGCAATCTCATCAGCCGACTCATTCCCTGAAATATTGCTATGTCCGGGAATCCAGCATAGAGTGCCGTGATTAGGACAGTAATGGTAATATTTGAGAGCTCGTTGCGTTACCGTTCGCTCACCAAGAAATATAGTGTCTGCACTTAATTGCGCCAGACAGTCAAAGAAGTAATGGTGAAACGAGCGGATTCTAGCCCCTGCTAGGACAAAACAGTAAGAGAGATAGTCCTCTCTGTTTTAAATTTCTTCCGCATCACAGATAACTAACTTCTCACGATTGGAATCCATATGGTGAGGTTAAACATCGCCTCAAGCTCTTACTGCAGCAGGAGAATTATGATTTGTATTTAGCTCAACAGCTGCTACTCAGCTGTACAACTTTCACGAGTTTAAGATTTCAGTATGACTTCTTTGGCGAGATACATATTAGCTGCCTGTGGAGGTTTGAGGTGAGAGCACGAAGCAGTTTTCTAACACAAAGCCTTAAGGCGTCACTTTTCAAAAAGGAGCACGCGCCTTTTTCCTTTCCTCTCTCGAATTTAAAGGTAACTCAAAGGAGATATTATATACTAGGGCACGAGGCACAACATAAACTGCAGCTTTTTCATGAACATCAGGTAATAAATTTTGAAGATAAATCTTAACCTACGGCAACTCCGTCGCCTGTTGAAATCTTGCAGACCAGTCCACCGGACCTAGTATCTTTTCGGGCGGCATATGGAAAACATGAATTAAACTTAAGAGAATAGGGGCTATCTTCATGGTCAAATACCAACTTATACTCTGTTAGTTTTTTATATTTTAAATCAGCCTTTGGAAGACATTTTTGAATGTTTAAATTTCAAATAAAAATACTATAAAAAAAACACTAAAATATACTTCCTAAATACTTGCTAATACAACTTTGTCAGCATTTGGCTTAACTGCAAATATTTTGAGTTCAACAGAAAAGTTGAATGCGCTACAGTTCAAAGTTGAGAAGAATGCAAAACATTGACATACATTTTTGAAGGCATCACTCGCCTGCGAATGTAGGTAAACACACTTAAAATACAAGCATTAAAATAAACAAAACAAAAAAATAAACTAAAGCAAAAATTTTGAGTCAGCTCTTTTGTTGCTTGTCACTGTCAAAGATAAAACCTTAACGTACAGCTAACTGCTAGATTGAACGATTTTGTGAGTCGCGTCAAATCAGCTGTTGCAAACTGAGTAAGCTTGTATGGCGCAAGTTAATTTGCGAAGTGTGGCATTGTTGTGCAGCTAAATGACTAATGGACCGGCATATACATACATGCATAAATAGGCAGTAGCATTTATAAAAGGTTTGACCCCCAGCAGCTGTAGTGAAAATAAAAGCATAAAAGTTGTGTGAATCAAAAAAAAGGCACATTAACAACTGGCAATACTATTCATTGACAAGCAAGTCATTGCCGTCCATAATTCGTGCAGATTGTCGACAAAATATGAAACGAAAACCAAGAACTTAATTGGCTTATATACATAGTATGTATGTACGTATGTATATATGCTTCCATATTAAATGTTTCTTGTAATAA
>NW_016185938.1:0-4766 GCF_001687245.7 Rhagoletis zephyria | reverse complement strand
CTAATGCATGAAAATCCTAACCTCAAAAAAATCACCCGTTAGAAGACGGCGGCCGTGGATGGAAAGGTGTATCGTATACGGAAATATAGGTATTTACTTAGTGTTATGTCTGCAAATATCAAATTGTGTTGACTTGACTGCTGAGTGCGACAACTTTAATAAGAAAACAACTACGGGTATATAGATATTTTCACATATCCATAATCAACACTTCACACAACAAATATTGTATTTGCACACACACACACACACTCGAATTTACCACACTAATGCTATTAACCATTTTAGTCAAATTTATTTTATTTTATTTTCTTCAAAGTACCTAATTTCTCTACATGTGGCAACACTCAAATTTAGTGCATTTTCGACGCTGTTCGTTGCACGTTTTTGCATAATTAAATGCCAAATGTTTGACTTTTACTAACTAACCAACATTAATTTATGATCGCCGATGTTGCAGCAACATATTTTACGAGCTGGTTACCAGACGCTACATTTCCTCTCATTTTTGGCAGAGACGTGTAGTCATTTTAGCTGCCGGGCTTATGTCGTAAATTAAATTAGTAAAGTTTTCGGGTTGTACTTAATATTGTAACGCCAATTGAGGAAATAACTGAGTGAATCAACAGAGGTGGGAGTAACTAGGAGGAATTAGTTAGGCGAATAAGTCAAAGCTTGTAAGTGGAGGGCAAATTAAGGGCTGGTATAAAGAGTCAGAGGGAAAGATTAGTATTTATAAGTAAACTAAGTGCATGGGAAGACGAAAGGACAATTCTGGTCTCACGAAGCTTTGAGTGTTGGTTGCAACAAGCCTTGATTAAATAAGCAAAACTAACCTTTGTTGGGTCCGAAGTGGCTCCTTTCAAAATAGTACTTACATATCTATAGGTATATGTATTAAGTAAGTAACTAAGTCTAGAGTAATTGCTGTGGTGGTGGCATGAGTAAATTGTCTTTCACACGAGCCAAATGTCATGTTTCACCAAATGAGTTAGTGAACTATTTAGTGTCCCGAGTGCCAACTTTTTGGCAATTACATACATTTTAGTTGCTTTTTTGCCTTTCGGTATGTGATGTTGTTGTCTGCTGCTTCTACTCTTATCTTAATACGTATTGCTTTTTGTTGTTGGGTTTATATGTGCTTTAAGTGTAGTTGGTTGTAAATTATACAAAGATGTTGTATTTTGTGGCCGCCACTTGACAACAACATCGTCTAATAGCGCAGCATGAATGTTATATTGCATTGAGCTTGCATCGTTTTGTTGCAACGAACATTTTAATAGTTTAATTTGTTATGCAAATAAGATTGACTGGGGGAAGAATCATCAAATATCAGCGTTTCATGTACATTAGTATGAGGATGCTTTTGCTAAGAAAATTGTGGTTCATTGAAAGCATCATATAAGACCTCCTAGACTAGATACGATTTATAGGCATGCACTTGGAAGGGCTAGTTTAATACTCAGAAAAACTCAGGGAAACCCAGGAAAACTAATCACCGTAATTTATCAGCATGCTAGGCGATTTCAATGCCAGGATAAGTCATGCTCTTCGGTCGCAAATTCGTAAAATTTACCTACACGACAAAACTTTGCTTAAGGATATGAAAATAATGGTTGTTCCGATCGAAGAGGATCGAGGTTATGGACGTACGCACAATTCGAGGACTCAAAATCAACCCGGATCCCTGCAGTCAAGAGTTTTTATGCCCCTTAAGTGCCCAACAAATTTAGTTTTTGGTTTTTGTTTTTAACAACAAAAATTTATTGAATACTAGCCGGCCACGGATGCGCGAAGCTTCGCCACGCGCTGAATGTATGCATATGTACATATGTACATTTATGTATTTGGAGAAAGAAATCATATGTCATCATGTACTTCGTTTATTTTATCCTTAAAAAATTTCTTGTCTAAATCAATTCAGTAGCGTGGTCAAAATATCTCACCTTTCCTCTATACTATGTATAGAAGATAGTAATTTTAAATAGGTGGCAACTACTAAAAAATTTAAAGTTTTTGTATATGCGAAGGCCATGCACTTTCATTTGGTATCTCATTTTTATATCCAACGAACGGTGAAGATCTTATAGTTTGTAAACAGTTGGCAACCCTACTCAGAAAAATAATACTTTATTACACTTCTAGAGGTGAGACAGTGATGGTGCAGAACTGACGCCTACGCTTATTAGGATTGAATATAGTAATTTGCTTAGCAGATGGCAACTCTATTCAAAAAATAAGATATTAGTGATTTTTTAGACACCAATCGCTTTCATTTGACACCTCTCTTTTTGTAACCCAACGGATAGTTTTTTATACAGATGGCAACCCTATTAAAATTCTAAATAAAAAAGGTCACTCTCCTATCTATACAGAATATATTAGAGACAATCTCGTCAAAATCCGGTCAGTAGATTTCGAGATTACCGCGCACAAAGAATCTCGACTTTCCTTTATACTATGTGTAGATGAATCAAAACTTTTATTAAAAGTTAAAATAAATTAAATTTAAAATAAATAAAAATAAGAAAAAAATAAAATAAAATAAACTAAATAAATTCAGGTGGTACAAATTTTATATATTTTTTAAATCATTGCTACGCATGGAAGACAGGAAAATATTTTCGGTTTAAAAAATGTACCACCTACGCGCAATATCTCTAAAATATGTGGTTCAAATTCTAAATCAGTGCTGCCGAAAGAGATAAAGCAACACGAAAAAAGTCGAGTGCCAGGCGTAATCAACGAACTGATTGATGCTATTGTTTTTTAGAGTAAAAAAAAATTTGACCTTTTAATCCGTTTGAAATTTGGAACAAAAACCCGATTGAAGTGCTTGGTTTCCTCCACATCTCGGCAGCTATGACAGTAATCATTTGACTGCCAACCCAACTGAACGGAAATGATCGCAGACAATGAGGTTCCTTTCCTCGCCAAGTCATCTGAAATGTAGTTCCCTGATATGTATTTATTGCCTGACACTCAAACAACATGTGTGAAGTATGTTTCTCCTTTCCAGCTCATTTAGAGTACTATAATTGTCTTTGAAATAGATTTTATTATCACAAAAGATAGCTACTGAATGCACTGTAATATCAGACGCAAAGATCCGGTAGTCAATTAAGAGTTGCTGCGAGCAATACCCACTTCCTATCTTTTGGTCTAACTTGAGCCATCAGCGTCGATTGCTATAGAATAGGATACGAGATTAGGACTAGCTCCTCTTCCCGTTGGCCTCTTGATGGGATCTTTATTTGGGAACAATTCCTTATTCCAGAGGGTGGAATTTGTGCAGTCTAGGCGTTTAATTTTGCAGGAACACATTCCGGAATTTTAGAGCGACTAGACCTCGAATAACATCATTTGATTTGAGTTAACTGCATTACAGCTTGCCTGTGTTTTAAAATCACTGGTAGAAAGTGAGGTCTCTAGGGATTTTATCGACGATGAGGGTAAAACGCTGTCATCATCACATTTGTTTACGACCGGCCACCAAACTTTGATAATTAAGGCCTGCTCCCTTCGACCGGGTTTTCACGATACGTAAGGAGCCTTGAACCAGGTCGTATACAACTTGATAACCTGTATCCTGCAACCGTAACTGTATGTACTGTTAGATTTCAATATTGCAGAAAATAGACACCGCTTTGCAGGATTGCCGCGTTTCAAATATCTGAATGTAGATACCTTCCTTATCCCTGAATATATAGTTCTGTTGCCTGAAAAGTGACGAACGAATTGTACCTGAAGGTGATCCACCCCTGGAGGTTAGGCTGCTAAAAACCGCCTCTGGAAGAAAATTAGTAATGACACCCTCGACATATGCCTACTGCGTATTCCTTGAAGAGCAGGCGTTTTCAAAGGTGCTAACCACACTTTGCAAAGCTCTGACTACAGACTTGTCTTTCGAATTTCTCATTCATAACAATTTCCGGTCAGTGCTGAAAGCCCAGTAGTCTTTGCAGAACCTTGAAAACTAAAGAAGGAAGGCTTATCGGCCGAGAGTCGCTTGGTTTTACTAATCTTAAGTCGAAGTCGAAAGTTACATCACTCGCTGTACAGAGCAAGTGAGTTGATTACCGTTATGCGAGTTATCTTGCTTTTTTTAAGTTTGCAAAACAATAATCGGCTTAAAAAAAACCAAGTATAACGTCATTTATATCGAAAAAAATCTTTGATTTTGATGTTTTTCCTGCACTTTAAAAATAACTTTCACTTTCAGCAACTACGTCTTACAATTTCAACACCCACAAGCAGAACTAAGAATAAGCAAAGCTTGCTGACTACTTCAAAAAGAGTCTAAATCAAGCATAAATTTCTTTTAAATGTCCTTTCTTTTAATTCAGAATCTTGTAAGCAGCATTTCTTATAGCTTTTCCGTAGGTGATAAAAATTAATGTTGCATACAGCAACCAGCATATATTAAGTGCGCAAACCGAATTGATTTGGCAAGCAAATACGCCTTGAAGTATGCAAAAGGCCTAACAAAAGCGTCTGGGTTGCAAGAAATAAAAATAAAATTTTACGATTTTCCTGGTTTGTAAACGTAGAATTTATGTAGTAACAAAAACAATCAACAGCATGTATCAATTGCGATTGTAGCAGCAAAAGAGTGATGCGCCAATGACGACGACATTCGAAAGCAGGGCAAAAAATAAGGCAATTGGCAAAGCAGCAGCTTAACATATTTTAAGTTATTGGAGTGCCACAAGCAATACTACTCAACAGCTATACAGCAACAGCAATTACTGTCGCTCCATTGACGC
>NW_016185936.1:0-4766 GCF_001687245.7 Rhagoletis zephyria | reverse complement strand
ATAACTCGAATACTTCGATAGCTCGATTAATTTTGATAGCTCCATGAATGTCGATAACTCCATACACTATGGTAACTCGATAAAATTCTATAAATTGTAATAGCTCGATAAACTTAAATAACCCTAGAAATTTCGATAGCTCGATATACCTTCAAAATTCCAAAAACTTCCATTCGTAAATACGAGACTTCGAAAGCTACTAACAACGTTCGATAAATCAATAAGTATCGATAACTCTATAAGTTGAAAGAACTCGGTGCATTAGATAACTCGATAAACTTCGGTACCTCTATAAATTTCCATGATCAATTAATATTGCTAATTCAATAAATATCGATAACTTGGCAAATTTCGATAGTCCGATAAATCAGAGGGGTCTATCCTCAGTAATTTTCCTTCAAGCAGCAAGATAAAAAAAGCATCCGACAAGAATTTTTTGAGAAAAATCTTCTAGTTGGAACAGCGCGGGTTTTCTTACACTATGGTTAAGAAAATCTACTCTGGCAAGAAACTCTGAGCCAAAGATCTATCATAGGTTTGGGACCTGCAATCAAACCTACCCGCTAGATAGCGCTGCTATCGCGTTATTTTCAAAGTTATTAGTGATCAGATTTCCCTCGATAGGTGGTCATGGGTTCTATACATATATGGCGAAAAATTTTAATAATTTTCAAATTTTGACCATTACTGCCTTCGAAATGTTTATGTGTATTCTTGAGTTCATTTGGATTCATTAAGAGGCCGTACTAGAAATTTACGTACACTTGATAGAGTATTTAAAATAGTATTTGGGTAATTCAAAACTTATATAGGTAGTTGAGGAAGCAAGTAGATAAGTGGTTAAAATCCAATTGATTTTCCAACGAAGAAGATGATTACCCATTCTTTAGAAAATATTTAAATACTTAAAGTTTTTGGTGCCATCAACATTCTAACATTGCCCCAATAAAACCTTTTTCATATTCACTTAATTGTACCTAAAATTCATGTTATGACATATTTACTTTATACTTCACTGAATTTTTCACATGAAATCACTTTCCCAATATCGCCACTAAGTCAAGCCCATAAATCACCTAAAAACCTTTTAAGCATACCATGTGCAGCCTGCATGCAACTACTACTCCTGCTTAATCACTCTTTCACTAATTCATTCACAGGCTCGCTCTCTCGCGTTCCACTTCAACAAATCAATTCACGAAAATTTATTGCTCATACGCACACTTTTATTAATTGTTGCACATTTTTTATTCATTGCATGCACATGCATACATACATACATACATACATTACATGGAGATATGCGAAGTTTTCCCACGACAACCATTTCACCAGCTAAACCTTACCTTCACTACGAGTATAGTATCTGCGCTCTTGCACACCTCTCACCCCATTCCTTTTTTGCCTCCATGCCGTTCGCGTGCCTTACAATTGCGTTTTGATCATTTTATGATCTCGTCGATTAGCTTCATTGTTCCAGCAACAATATGTAGCGCCGCCACCACCACCAGCACCACCACCACCACCGGCTACTAGAACAGCAGCTTCAGAGCGCACTTCACAGTAATTGGACTGCCATGGCCCAGTCAAAGTGTATCTTTTAGTGATGAGATTAGTATGTTTGTGCGAATGTTCGCGTATCGTATCTATTTGTAGTATGTTTGCTTGTCCACCTCTTTTGACTTTCTGTTTTTGGGGTGTTACAGCCAGTCAACTGTCAGTGAACGTCTGCTTCGTGCCATTTTTAATAGGATTACCGCTCAAGTGCACTTAAGCGAGCACCGAGCATCGCATTGTTGTTGTGTTGTTGTGATTTTTTCGCATGTATGTTTACAGTAGCAATGTGTTAATCAAATCATCTTGACAATTGTTTACAAACTTTCCCACTGCACTGCCCCGCTGTGCGTCCACGCGTTCAACTATCTACTACTATATACTCTACGTAACTAATTCCCATTGAGCGCTCCAAGCTATTCACACTCTTCGAGTGTGTCGAGTGGATTTCAAGGGGATTATTATAATCGACGATTAGTTGAACTTAACTGCTTAAAGCAGTGACTGATAGCCGAGCGTAATTATTTGTAGATGGAAATCTCAATCGTTCTCATAAATTTAGCTAAGCAAAGTGGTTCTTTTTGAACTGTTTTCGGGCGAATTTGATTATATAATTGGTAATTAGACTTGATCAATTAGTAATTTGAGCATTTTGAAAGTTTAAAGAAAAGAGGGTATTCCAAATATGGGCGACTTTTAGGCTTTAATTTGAAACTGGAGCTTTTATTTTCATCAAGGAAGACTAAGTGGGGTTCATTCTTTGGCACCAATATCAAGTGAACCTATTCACAGTTGTCCCAAAGTTGGGTAAGAACGTCTTCTGCAGGGAACTTTCCATCAAACTCAGTTCTAGACTTCCGAATAACTTCAGTGGCTTCTAAGTCGAGGTAGACGTTATAATAAAACCAACGGATTTGGTGCTTAACCTTTAAAGAGGTAAATATTTGTGCTGTTAGACGGGCTCCAGATTAATTGACCAGGCGCTCCAAACTGATCCGCAAACGCCCAATTCTCTATCCGTCTGTCGCGCTATATTGCAGGAAACGATTGGCGAAATAGTCAGATAGTGCTCTCTTGAGGTTTCGTCTCCAGATAAAGTAAGTAAGTAAGGGGCTTTATACGTGTACGTCAGGACTGCTTCTCGATGAAAGTCTACTTACTTAGCTGCGCGGGAATTTGAAATAAAAGATCCCTTGGTTACTCTAGTCACAAGTAGATTGGTGGCGGTCTAACTAAGGAGCTCGAAAAGTTGGACAAGCCGTAATCCTCTTTAAAAAATGGCGGTCTTTAAGCATCACCACCTGTATATATCAGCTATATCAAAATTAAGGCTTAGACATCTTAGGTCTCATTTCTTCTAATGAGTTTTCGGGAATGAACAAAATTTCTTGTGAGTCTACGCAGCTTTCCCGTATTTATTGAAATCCGTTTTTTCGTTTTACCACAAGGAAGTGTTTTATTGGGGAGCATACTAAATCTTCTTCTTCTTATTTAGCAACTATGCGATTTCGGCTGAGTTCAACAAAGCACGCCAATCGTTTCTCTTTTGTGGCAACTGACGCCAATTCGAAATGCCAAGTAAAGCCAAGTCCTTCCAGTGGAGGTCCCCACATCTTCCTCTGCTACCATCAGCGGGTTCCGAGTGGAATACTTTCAGAGCTGGAGCGTCGGTGTCCAATCGAACGACATGGCCAAGCCAGCGGAGCCGCTGTAGTTTAATCCGCAGCACTATGTTCATGTCGTTGCAAGGTCCATCAAGCTCATCGCTCCATTGTCTTCGGTACTCACTGTCGCCAACGCGCAGAGGCCCCTAGATCTTCGGAATAAATTTTCTCCCCCAACACACCAAGGCTCACTACGTTTCCACTGCGTGTGGTTTTTGAACTACTACATCTTAATTGCCTACACGGTGCAACATTACACTTTTTGCCAAAAGTGATTCTCCGTTGGATTTCATGGCTGCCATTATTATCGACGTTAATTCTGCTGGCTAAATAAACGAGTCCCTCTACTTTTAAGTCAAAAAATAGATGGTTAATGTCGACTCTCTCCGCGCAGCTCTTTTCCAAGATTTGGCGTATGGTGAATACGTGATCTATGCCACATTTCTAATGCTTACTTAGTTCGTTGACGGTGGGTTTCAGCCTTTCCGATACATAGAAGTCGGATCCGTGGTAGTTGGTGCGAGTGGCGGGGTCACCTTTTTTGTAGACTGCGCAGAGCGCACTTTAATTCCAGTAGTCGGGCATGCGTTCATCTGACCATATTTTGCATAGGTGTTGATGTATGCACCTTATCGACTCCTCGCCTCGTAATTACTATTTGTATCCCGTTGTAGTCAGGCGGTGGGATATCGACTGGGTCTTTCTTCTTCACAATTTTCAGTGTTCCTACCATTCAGTAGGTTGAAAAAGAGTTACCTCCATAGTTTAAGTACGCTCTGGACATCTGTCACTAGGTCGCCATGGTTGTTCCTCAATGAGTTCGCTCTGGTCTTGAAACCTTCCCCAGCTCGCCTAATGCTCTGGTTTTCCTGACGGCCAGTATTTTAAGCTATTCGCACTCCCATATGCGTCTCGCTTCCCTTCTCAGCTCCCTATATCGGTCCCACACGGCTTGCGTTGCGACGTAATGAGCGACAAATGTGGTTCCACTGCTCGCATATGTCGGTTTGTTGAAAAGTGGGCTCTGAGAGCAGGTGTGAGAGTCGAGTAGCGAATGCATTGGCCGTCTGTGGTGATTGCAGCTTTTCGACTTTCCCTGCATTCTAGGCTGCAACAAAAAAAGTAGTCCGAAACAATGTTGGCCCTCGGAGTCTAAGACATTGGAGCCATGCCTTCTGTCTATCACAACATGAACGACTTGGTCTCTCGTTTTTCTATTTGGAAACAGCAAAATAGCATGACAGATCGTCTTATGCTTGAACCTAGTCCTGCACACTATCGTTTTTCGGGCAGCGAAGTTGATGAGCCTCAATGAGTACGTTTCGTCGTAAATGCTGAATTTCCTTCCTTGCCCACCCTGGCATTGAAATCGCCAAGCACGATTTTGATATCGTGACAGAGGCAGCGCTTGTATGTGTTCTCCAAGCGCTCATAGAAGAGATAATTAAACACCTCGTCCTTCTCTTCCTTCGGGGCATGGACGAAAATGAGCAAGACGATGAAGAACCTCGCTTTGATGAGGATTGGTGCTAGACGCTCGTCCACAGG
>NW_016185935.1:0-4767 GCF_001687245.7 Rhagoletis zephyria | reverse complement strand
TATATCTTTGCATTAACTCACATCTACTTCCTAATACATATCTTTTAAGGTCATAGTTCCTGAATTCTACTTATGCTACCAATCTATGTTGTTTTCATTCAACTAGTATATGGTATGTATGTCCATATGCAAATATGGATATTCACTAGATTTTTTACTGACTATAGTACTTTAAGATTTCACTGTTCACTGAATTATAATACGTTAAGTTGTTTTATTGTAAAAGAAAAAGGATGTCACATAAGTTATCTTACTTATGAACATTCATCAATAAATCAGTTGCATTCCTACAGTCGACAAGAGCACAAGTCTTTTGCATACTCTCAGCATTGTTGTGACACTTTCCAAACACATTACGATTGAACCCCGCTTTTGAATAATTCATTTAACATAATTTTACATAATTTAAGCTTAACTTTTAAAATTGGTGGCAACCCTCTTCAAATACCTCTTAAAAATTTCAAGTGTTCAAACAAGAGTTTTCTCCTCCTTGTTTGTTTGTTAGTAAAGCATATTATATATTTCTCAAACTAAAACATGCTTTAATTTCGCTCCTCGGACACCCGAATAGTGATCAATTACACAATTGTCTTAAGTTAAGCTGAACTCTTTTAAATAGGTGGCAACTCTCCTAGACGTAGTTAAAAAATAATTGCCAATATGCAATTATTTTTTAATAATATGACTTTTAAGTTAGGGCGTGCGAGTAAATGTGTTAGCTGACCGTGTTCGGTGCTACGGAGCGTATACGTTACATACACAACTACGGGTATATGAGCACGATGTTAACTTGTTCTTTATTCAAAATTTAAGATAATGCCTTGTCTAAGATAAGTGCGCCACCATTTTCGACCGAGAGGAAAAAACCTACCTAGACCTTCTAAGATTACAGGCAACACGATGTACGTTTCTGTTCAATTAGTGTATAGCACGAGTAAGTTCCTTTATGAAATACCCCCTACATGGTATACTGGTCGCCACTGTGACACATCATTTCTAACTTGACCCCATACCAGGCAGGTTTATTTGAAATATATATACATCCTGAATTTGTACCTCCCTCGGAATGCCAGTAGCTACTCTTCAATATTTAAATTGTTTCCAGGAATGTAATTAAAATTACGTATGGGAAAGGCTTGTGGTACAGTGTTTTCAAAGCTATGGGAGTAAAATTATCGTTTTTCTGCCGTTGAAAGCAAATTAAATGTTTTTTCCATCGAAAGGTAGACATCGCAGAAGGAAATCGCACCTTTCTTTACTCATACACAACAAATATCTTGTTCAAAATTTATCTGTATTGAACAATTAATCAAGTGTTAGGTGATTGTTTTTCAGAGCTGCCGTTAACACCATAATAACCAAAAGTGCTTTGATATCCTCTTTGCTGGTATAATTTTGCTCAAATGTGTTTTGCTCATAGCTTTGTCTTTTTATCACAATATCCGAGTTTGACCATTTTAAAATCTCTTATATTACCTGATCAGTCATGAATTGTTCAAATAATACTGGCGGATCGACGATATCCTACGCGTTCAATATTTACTTCTGATATTCTGTTTGAAGTTCGCCCTTTTCTTGTGGCCCAAAGAAGACGATACCGATTGTGAATCGTGCTTCTTTGGAATGACAAAATACTTGAATCATTACATTATCTATCAAATCGGGAGAAGCTCGCCTTTGAATGTCTGGTTATGTAGGGCCGCAGGGCTCTTATAACCGGCTATCGGTTTCAAACTCCACATTGTCTTCAGTTTAGCTACCTGATAATTCCGCCGATTCACTGACATCTTCCTTGAACAGCTATATATTCATCAGACAGCAATCCTCTTATTGTATTATCTAGAAAAATAGCATTTTTAGCTGCCGGACACATTTGCTCTCCGAAAGAGCTCAGCGAACACTGAGTTAGCAAGCAACGTTATGAAAGATTTAGCAAATTTTCTAATGCATATTCGTCGAATCGACGAAGATTAGTGGTCTAGGCTTGAGCTCGAAACACAACAATTAAATAGGAATGCTTAAAAAAAAATTATGCATTTATATTTAATACCGATTTAGATAAATAATTGGCAAAAGAAATATAAAAAAATATGAAAATGGTTCAGACGACCCGTCCAGTCCGTATTAATAGTGTTAAGGGCATACGTAACATTAAATCTTTAATGATACCACCTAGAGCTGGGTCGGACATTAATTGATCTCCAATTATACCCGTAAGCGATGAGCCCAGACCCAATAATACCAGTGCGAGATTAATGCCCAACTGTTTCCCATGGAGACTAATACTGGAATAAGTCGCACAGTCTTTTCTAGGATTGAGTAAACTGAAGTTATAAATATATGTAGGTAAATGTTGAATAAATAGAACTGAAGATTGAGTAAGGCTCAATGTATACGGCCAACAAACAAGATAACATTTTCCTCTAGGTTTGTTTGAACAATAATTCGGACCAACAACAGCAAAACTTTAGTGATTATTACTGACGAAATTACGTGACTGTTTTAGAAACTGTCGAAAATGTGGCACGCACGCGGATTTTCATGCATACTACATACATACATAGTTGCACCATACAGACAGACAGATAGACCAGCAACAAAGCACAGAAGTGAAAGAAATCTGTTAATGGAATGAGCGGGTATTGAATAATGTAAAGACTCTGTGCGAGTTTGTGATTTTGCGGTTGTACCATAATGTTGCTCGATTGCTGTTATTACTTTTTTTTCCATTTGGTCTCACGTAATTCTTTTGAACCCCAGTGATTTTCACGTTGACTTTATGTTGTTTTCTTGCTCGCTAGCTTGCTAGCTTGCTTTGGTGGAATGTGCATATGTTATATTGTACAATATTTATGATTGTATTTCTATGCTTGTAAGGATACAATAAGGGAGCCATAAAACAAATCCAGTGGCATGGAATAATGTTATTAACTATTTATGTACTGTTTATTTGATATGCTGCGCGGTAATGAGCGAAATAAGTAGAGTGAATGATTGAAAAATAATGAATAATAAAATACTTGCACTTTCTTATCACTTTGTATTATGTGGTTATGTAATTGGAATTTACATATCCCATGCTATGCATAATTTCTTTCGGTTTTTAGCTATTTAATAGCCTCAACTTCTAATGCTGTACCTAACTGCTGATATGGTATAAATAAATATGTATCTAAGTATACATAAGTATGCATACACTTACCCGTTTCATTGTTCAGCATCACTACTTGTTGTTAGTTCACATTTTTCACATCTCATCCGCATCGCTCTCGATTGTATGTTTATCCAACTACGGTCTGCTTTCGGTTAACCATATTTTTGGTTATGCTCCCTAAGCCAATACATATGCATAATCGCAGGCACACACAAACGTATCCTGGCATAGGAGTAATAAAACATTTTTTTTTCTTTTATTTTTTAATATTTTTCCTTTCTTTATTATATATATATATATTTTTTTAGACTTTTCTATTCGCACATATTGGGCGGAAAGCTGTCATAAGCAGATAAGCGGAGACCGCAATAAGCCACAGACATAACGCCAACTAGAGACCGGGATCAAGTCGACGCTGATTTACGGTTTGTGGACGTCGACAACAGCGACAAGCGCAGAGCAAAATGTTTGCGTTTGGCAATCGTGGATCTTGCAAACGTACTACTTACATATACACACACACACACAAGTAAAGCAAAGTATGTACAAAAAAAACAGATAATGTTTATTGAAATTTAAGGAGCGAATTATTGCTGTGTTCTTTTAGTTCAAAGTTTTTTTAAAGATTCGTTTATGGATTATGTTAGGTAAGGTGGCAGTTCCGCCAGGGGCTACCTGAAACATTTAATGTGTCGCCCGTGGTTTATTCCTGAAACGTTATCTACAAGAAATCCTAAAGCTAAGAAAATACGCAAACAAAGTCCGCATCCAGCTGATGTTCCTCCGAAACGTTGACGAAATTTGAGCCGAGGTTATTCTACTTTCAAACAGATTCAACATCATTATATACATACATATCCGTAAAATATTGTATGGCCAAAGACGAGTACGATGACCGCAATAATAATTGGCAGATAGGTAATCGAACCATGAGTTCATTGCTTCCGCGATTAAGGAAGATATTTTTAGGAATCGCTGCTCACGGTTTAGGGGTTAATTGTGTTGTCATTTTGTATTACTAAAAAAAAACTTTATTGTACGCATGCATTCAGCCAGAGGGTTCCGCATAAGTGGGCTTGACAACCAGTGATCGGACTTGAAAAAAAAAATTGTATGGTAGAATCTGGAAAAAATGTGGTAGATTTCAAAAAACTGTGGTAGATCTCAGGTTTTAGATCAAACTTTGTACAAAAATTAAAAACATTATGTAAGGTTTTACCTAAACTGCAAACATTTTAATTAGAATCATAAAAAATAATAATAATTTTAGTATAATAAAGTGTAAAATTGAAGTTGCTAAAAATTCCGTTGAGTTTTGGCAATTTTTTTCCTTGACAGTGTAAAGCAGTGCCTTCCATATCAAGATATTTTTCGAACATATTTTGAAAGATTTCTGCAATCTTGCGGAGTGCTGCCAGCGTTTCTTTTTATCACGTCACGTCATGTGGCACGTTCCAGAAACCGCTAATTGGGATTTGCCGATTTTGACAATTCTCAAGTAAAAGTAAGCAACGCTTTAGAAACTTTAGATGCACTGCACTGCATTTCACAAAAATCGCGGTTGTTTAACATTTTCGCTATTAATTATTTTTTTATAAATCATATATTTTGCA
>NW_016185934.1:0-4767 GCF_001687245.7 Rhagoletis zephyria | reverse complement strand
GCACCATTTCCATAAGCTTGCCGCTGTACGTGGGCACAAAAACATTTTTATGCTGATTGAAGAGCTCACGTAGCAAAGGTAGCGTATATACTTCACTGCCAGTGCTTAGATATATGCTAACATCTTTCGCTTGACGAAAGGCCTCAGAGGCGATCACCTGCAAGAAATTGAGAATGAAAATATTGCAAGAAATTTAACCAATCCCAACTGACCTTTTCGTAAATGGCCCTCGATTGTCGAGCTATTGACTCGGCGCTTATAGATGGTATGACCTCGGTCTTCATGCGTTGCCGCAAAACTTTCTTCAATGGGTTCCGAACGGTTGTGGCCATTTTTCTTAGATTATGATTGTTAAATAAAATACAGCCTATATTAAGCACGCTCCGCGCCTTGCTGTGATCGAATCGGTACTGTATACTGTGCTTTTACTGCACCAAAACTTTTAAATTTTTGCATGAATTGCCCTCTTTGTCACGCCTTATCAACAATTACCTACTCCAACTAGTGCCGCTTTAGTTATCTGCTGCTTGAGCATGGAATTAAAATCAAGCATCCACTTGGGTGCCAGGGGTTATCAATGACACTAGGGCAATCTGCAGCAGTTTTGTTGTTTATGTGAAAGCCAGTGTTTGTCGTCTAAATGTTTATCATGTGATTAGCTTGCATTGCCGATTTGCTCCGGGCCTATAATTTATTGTTTACAAGGCTCATCAACAAATACTATGCATATTTTTAGTTACTTAAATTCAAATTATCAAAAGTTCCAGCCCACTTGCTATCTGCGATTTTTTTGGTTACCCTCCAAAGTTAGGGGTGTCGAATTAACATCGATGAGTACAGAATATCGATTTTTGCATCGAGAATTTTCTAATCGATGCAGGAATTTAAATATCAGAGAATAAATATTATGGAATAAATTTTGTAAAATAGCCGTTGCGCCGTTTGCCTCCATAAATTCTTGGCAACTTTGTTTTCAATAGAGTTAATGTTAGATTAACAGATTTCGCTGTGTCGCACCTGTACCGATATACGTACCCTTAGAATTATCGATATTAGTTGATCGAATATCTACATGAAATTGGGCAACCATAATTTCATCTGATAACAAATGCCTTGTACACAATTCTTATCAGTCCATTGACGTGCCCAGGGCCTTCGTGGGGAGGGGTTAAGGGGTGAATCCTCCCCGGGCCCGGACTTATTAAAGGGCCTGAAATATCAGAACCATAACTTGTTATTATTTTTTACAAGCTTTTATTTAACTTGCTCGGTATGTATGTACATGCATACATAAGTACGTTTGTTACGCACAGATCTTGCAATCAATTTTTGACCAACTTCCCGATGACCTAGAGACCTGAAACTTCACAGTTGGCTCAGCACTCGATGACAATGCAATACGAAAGATGAGTTAATCCGATAGGTGGGGCAGCAGTCGAGATATTTGAAAAATATGTATTTATAGTCCGATTTGGTTTATATTAAGAAAGCTTGCTTTAAAAATAGTTGTTTTTACAATTAACTTATTTACAATGCAATTGCTCCTTCGTTATAGGCTTTTATTATCAAAATATTCCAATTATTAGAATAAACAATTTATCATAAATTATTTTTGTATAGGGCCGGTGATTCTGCAGTCTGTGTCCGAGTTTTCTCTCGACGGCCCTGGCCATGCATATCAGTTTTCGGATTCGACGGCCCGCGCGAGTGATTCTTTCGAAATACCCAGTCAACAGTAGCAGAAATTGTTTCGTCTAATATGTAGAAAATGTTCCAATGTCATCTGGGTAATTTTTTGTATTTCGAGTAAAACTTTGTTTCAAATTAGTAACTTTTCCTATTCCTTTATTGAATAAGAGTCTTTTCACTTTCAAAACTTAACATTTTTGTACAACTAGGTTGTCAAAACAAATTTTTAAACTTCACATTTACGTAGCGTAAAATGTTTTGATTTCAACTTGAGGGCAATGCACCGATTGGCAACAATCCAAACGTATTTTTTTTCTTCTCTGCCATCATTTCACTGTTTCGCCGGTTGCGCTGCTAAATTTGCATTCTTTGTTGCATCGCCGCTTTTTGTTTTCAAATTCTTCAACTGCTCCTTTTGCTAAATGATTATAAAAACGAAAGTGCCAAAAAGGTATTTTTATTTCAAGTAATATCTAAGTATGTACCTGCTTGTAGAAGAATTCCTCCTCGCGCGCTGCCTCCATTTTGCCAAACGAGCCGCCTGCCTCACGTATGGAGCCGCCACCGCCGCCTCCCTTGCCAGCGCCACTACCCAATTCACCGACTTGCGACATTTTGCGACAACTAAATTAATGAATTTTATTATTCTCAAGTTTCTCCACTGCTCACAATCTATGTAATTATGTAAGCTTTTTGTAAAACAGAAACTTACTGTTGTTTCAACGCTTGTACGCCAACGATTGAGCGGCGTGTTAGCATTTTTATGCTTTTTACTTTGCTGGCGCGCAGTAAATTTCTCTGGATTTCACAATTATTTGCTTATAGTTTTGTACTCAATTGTTTAAAAATACTTTCGTACACTAATCGAGCGTATTTTCGTAATTCGATTTCCGTTGTTTGTCTGCACGTTACAAGCTAATGATGCTGAATGATGAAATAGCGAAATACAGCAGCTGTTTTCGGCTTAGCTTGCGCCTAAATGTATGCTAGAAGAATCCATTAGTAAAGAAATGTACGGTAAAAGGAAACTGAAAAAGTTATTCCGGAAATCAATTTTTAAATGACAGTGGTAACTCGACTCTTGCAACCGTTTCGGTTCGAGGTCGCTATATCATTATCATCGTTACAGCGACTTAAAAGGAAATCAATCAGCCTCATTGCGTTAATCGTAAATTAGGCTAAATTGTGCGCCTCTACAACATTAGCATTGTTTACTGCCGTGGTGAAATAAGTAAGTGCTGCCAAGTTTTTCCGTTTTAATACACTAGTCGAGGGGAAATTTTCCAGGGAAGTGGTACTCAAGCAGAACAGAAAGAGCCTCAACTCGTGTCTACGTATCTAATGGAACCATCAGACCTCTTGATCGAACCCAGCTTTGTGGTTTAGTCCCTTTTAAGAAATTTTACCTACCTCGCCATTTGATCCAAGTTATCAATACCACTGCAGTACTCTTTGAAGGAAGCGCTTTTCGAAGCGTTCCCAGTCCATCTCACTGATAGTTTTGATATCCTGGTTTAGGAGTTTTCTCAAATCACCCCGCGTATGACGCTCCTTGTTCCTCTAAGGGTAGGATGAGGCGCACAAGCCTTATTAAAACTGGCACATAGGACAACCGTTAAATTAACCACCGCTCCATCAGTAGCCTGAGCGGAACGTATCCTCGATGACACGGCAGTCGAGCGCTGGTGCTCGTTCTTAAAACATAGCCAATCTGCCCTTTTAAAATTTCGTATTGGGGGAGAGGTCACTGCGCAGTTTTCGGTTGATGACTACTCAGCTACATACCTGCTCTCTGCTTTCTTGTCTTCACCAACGAAGGAAATTTTCAGAACAAAGGACTAGAAATTTGTTAAAATTCGCTTAAAAGGCGTATGAGTAAAATTCCAGCCTACACTTTCATATCACACGTTCACCCTGCATTTGTTTCATTCTCAAATTGACATGTTCATCTGTCCGGAAATATCCGATTTTTCCTCTTTTTTGTGCCGGGCACTTTGCCCCGATTTTAAACCGATATATCTAGCACCACCACCAAAGAGGCCTTTAACATCGTACGCGTTCATATAAAATCTATCGAAAGCTGTAGAGAGCTTTTCCGCCAGATATATGTATATATGTATGTACATATCTTATGTGAAAAATTCATATTTTTCAAAATCAGAATTTTTTCTTTTAAATAAAACATAAACTTTAACCGCTCAAATATACATACATATGTATTTTTTATTTAATTTTTAAGGAAAAAAACTTAAAAAATATATATATGTTAATTAATAAATCAATCATCGGTCACAACAGGCCTAAATTCTGTTCTGTAGTTTCTGAGCATTTTACACTGCTAATTTATTTTGGAACCAAAATCTACGCGTTTATATGCACAAAAGTGTGTATAACAACAACAGTGAGTCGTTATCGCGCCTCTACCGTTTTTTTCGTTTACATAAATATTCTTGTGTTTTTCGTACAACTCTGCAGTTGGTCTTTTTTAAATTTCCCCCATTTTCAGATATGTACCACTGTCCGGAAACGAAACGTATATGTAATATTAAAAACGAAAAAAATTTAAAAAATCCAACGTGCATATAAACTTATTTTTACGAAAATATACGTACTTAATTTTGTCTTTTCGTTTCAAAAAAAAAAAAAAGGAATTTTGAGAAAAAATTTCAACTAAACATTGGGGCATTGGGCATTTGGGGTAACGATTCCATACCATTGGCTAATTCAGCTTCGCCACGTTGACGCTTCTTGGCTGCGAGTTCATCACGCAACTTCTGTTCGAGTTGTGCGCGCATTTTGGTTTCCAATCTGCGCAAGTTCATCGTTTCCTGTCGAACAGATGAAAAAAATGCCATTTTTGTGAGTATGCTGCTACATTTGTCAAAAAGCATTTTTTTTCTTTCCCCATTACTGCACTTACTTCGGCTAGAAAGAATAGCTCCTCCATGCAATTCTTTTGTTTATTCATTAAACCCTGTTGCCGATGAGCCTCCATCTCTGTATCGCGTTCCAATTGATTGACTTGTGCAATCGCAACGTTTATGTCTGTCGTGTCATACCCAGAGCCGCGCAGCGTCT
>NW_016185933.1:0-4767 GCF_001687245.7 Rhagoletis zephyria | reverse complement strand
ACATTTTCAGACACAATTTGGAACGAACTGTGAACACCCCATATATTTAGTTTTTATTTAATAATTAATTTTTTTTTATAAACGCCTAGCTCATTATTCGTATGCGATGGAAAAGTAGGCACAATAGTGCAATTTTTCCCACTTTCATTTTCAGAGGTACTTTTGGCACAATCGTAAAATATAAAAATTTACCATAAAATGCTAATACATGCCAAAAAATTACATACCTACCACATTATGCCGAATTTCCACTAGGCATTGAAATGGCAAAAAATGTATGCCATGTGGAAAAGAACTTTATGGCCATTCTTTTAACATAATGACACGATAATTTTTTAATGCCCAACATTGTCATTTGTCATTTTTGCCATTTAATGCCTAGTGGAAATCCAGAATTATAGATTAAAAATTACAAAAAAAACTAAAAAATTAAAATAAGCGCCGAGAGAAATATTTACAAACCGCTGAATTCTATTGTGAATTCGCAGTATGAAAAGTAAATTCTCGCAACAAGCTTTTAATTCAGAATTTTTAGAAGGATTCTAAGTTTGCAGTTTTATAGTCCTTTCAATAAAAGTGTAAGTTTTTGCAATATCCCAATGATTTTTGAATTTTTTTTTTTTTGACGGTGTCATATCTACATTTTCATCCATTAAAAAATTTCCGAGCACACTTTATATGGAATAAAATGCATAAAATCAAAAACTTGGAATCTCCCTAAAAATTCTGAATTCAAAGTTTGTTGTTGCGAAAACCTGCTGAATTTTTATAATTTTTGTACAAAGTTTGAAATTCCGATTTGTGTACATATATTGTGTTTATTAAATTATGAAATAGACTTTTATATAAAATCAATAAAAAAAATAATCAATGAAAAAACTGGTCAAAATGTCTGACTGCCATTATTTCGCATATATGTACATAGGTACATAGTACATATGCGTGTAAAGATTTTAGAATACGTAGCTATATATCGGTGTATTTTCCCTCCGTAATTGGAATTCTATGAAATTTTACTATGAATTTATGTATATGTAGTGTGTCTAAGGAATCCTTCGTAAAAGTGGTTTACTGTAAAAATTTATTTAAATAATAATTATTATATTACTTCGGTGTATTTTAAAAATATTATTTCTAAAAATATATTGTTCTTAAAACGCCTTAAAAGAAATTTAATTTTGTGGCACTTTCATCTTCTTTTCGGCACTATTTTAGAAGACCATTAGGCACATTTAGAAATTTTGACTTTCCATCCCTGATGTATAACACCGTGCAATAATAAATTTTACACACAAAAATCAATACATATAATACATGGACCAAATATAGTTGCGTTTTTCACTCAGACGTCAATAGTTCAAAAATGATTTAAAAAATTCGGTGAAATGTGCTTGGGGAAAGAGGAGTATGGGTATCAAATTAAAGAGGAAATTCTGTAGAATTAAATCAGATTCAATTTTTTGTTGCATAGGGACTGGTAAGTACTAATATAATATTTGTTTTTGAAAAAAATATATGTTAAGGACTTATATATACTCCATAACATCCTCGAATTGGGTCCTTCTAGCTTTATCAATTAAAAAATTACCGCGCTTTATCAAGTAAAAAATTATCAGCGGGAAAACTTCCTCAAAATCGATACTGTCCCCCCAAAATCGTCACCGTATATATACACTCCCCGCCACTTGAATAGCGCACTCTTTTGATTTTCAGTGTTAACAGCCTTTCCTTTTGTTTATATAATATTCATTAATTTTGAATAAAAACTATAGCATTTCTATAACAAAAACCAATCTATTATTATAACAACAACCGTAAATCCTGATTGCAAACTTTATGCAAATTTAAGAAAATCTCCAAAAAGTTGCTCTATTTAAGTCGCGGCAGTTAAGAATAAGTTTAGAATATTTTTAGAATTTTTTTTTCACGCATTTTTTTCATTCAAAGTATGTTCGGCAAAAGTTTTATATGGAAGAAAATGAGTAGCACCGGGCACAAAAAAAATCCAAAAATAAACAGTATTTTTCAGCAAATTGAAATTTTTCTAAAAATATTATTAACTTATACACTGCCTGCCACTTGAATATCAGATCCATTTGTTGATTTGTTTTTATAATTTGTATAAAGTTTGAAAATTGGATTTACATGGTTTTTGTTGTAGACTATGCTATTTTTTTTAAGCTAAGGTGTATTAAATAAATCAAAGGAAAAATGTCTATACTGAGAATCAAAAAGGTGCGCTTTTCAAGTGGCGGGTAGTGTACATACATATGTACATATGTGTATGTATAATCGCGTGAGCAATAATTTGGGTTTATTTTATTGAATGAAAAGCTGTTGTGGCGGCTTTTGAGTACGCATATATACATACATATGTATGTATGTATATAGTTTTGGCTGCGCCTGACTATGCGAAAACCTGTATTCAACTCAAATCAAAACGTTTATACGATGAGATATATAGCTTTGGAATGCATGGAATTTCAGTCTTTAAAGTGTATGTCTGTTTGTATGTAGCATGTGCACTGCGGGTAACACAAATATTTTTAGCGCAGCCATCGCCACAATACACTTGCATCTTCGATCTCTAACCAGCAGCAGCAACAAGTAGACTTCACAAAAGTTTATGAATATTTGAAGCTTGCTGTCTTACCGTTGTTACTGCACATTTACTAGTTTTTGAGCGTATCTCATTTACATACATATGTATGTATGTTTAATATTTGCATGCGTGTGTGTTGATGCCACTATGATAAAGTACCAGGTTGACCGAGCCTAGCCCGGAGTACATATACCATTTAAAGTTTTCAAGATTTGGATAGCTTTAAAAAATATTTTGGAAAAAAATGGATTGCGATATCTATTAAGTAAATTTCTTACTCCAAAATTTAGGTGGCAACCCTCTTCCGAAATACCCTGGAATATCTTGAGCGTATATCGATGGCTGAGTGGAAGATCGACCTATCTCGGCAGCCAGTTCGAAAACGCCTTATCTAGGAAAATTTTTTAACATCGTTCTATCTCAGAAAACTTTTCAAGAACGCCCTACTTCAGAATTTGATTGGAAAACACCCTACCTCAGAATTTGGTTGAATAACGCCCTATATCAGCTTTTTTTAATGTATTTTCGTTTGAGATAGGGCGCTTTTGAACCGAATTCTGGAGATAGGGCGTTCTTCAACCAAATTCTGAGATAGAGTGTTTTTCAATAAAATTCTGAAGTAGGGCGTTGTTGAAAAGTTTTCTAAGATAGGGCGTTTTCGAACCGGTTGCCGAGATAGGTCGATCCGCCACTCAGCCATCGTATGTACTGTGTATACATAAAAAAAATACTGATTGAAATTAACAAAATAAAAATTTGTATTACATTGAAGCGTGGCAATCCTGATGGAAAATATGTTCTGACCAAAGTACCTTTCATTTGATCCATTGTGTGATTAATTGTGTCGAATCGAAAATAAGTGGCATCATTACACTATTATCCNGTTGAAAAGTTTTCTAAGATAGGGCGTTTTCGAACCGGTTGCCGAGATAGGTCGATCCGCCACTCAGCCATCGTATGTACTGTGTATACATAAAAAAAATACTGATTGAAATTAACAAAATAAAAATTTGTATTACATTGAAGCGTGGCAATCCTGATGGAAAATATTTTCTGTCCAAAGTACCTTTCATTTGATCCATTGTGTGATTAACTGTGTAGAATCGAAAATGTGGCATCCTTACACTGTTATCATAAGGGATAACATTTTGTATATAGGGAAAGCCTGGTTTAAGAACCTTCTCTTGGTACCTATGAATAGTAATATTTTACCTTTTTGCTAAACAAAAAATTAAACAAGCATGCGATTCAAAATAGGTGGCAACCCTATTAAAATATTTTTGAATTAGGGATCTTTAAAATACCTTCCATTTGATACCCATATTATGATGTTTTAATTAATTTGTAACTAATTTCGAAAGGGTGGCAACCTTATATGAGTCTTCTCGGAGATAGTGCCTTTTCAGATAACCTTAAAATCCTAAATATTTTCTGAGTACAAAATTGTATAAGTATGTATGTATAAATTACATATAATAAAAAATTTGCATTTGGTTGAATCTGCATACATATGTACACACATTAGGCCGTATCAGTATTTATGAAAGAAGAAATTGAACATGTGTCAGTTTTATTTAAACAGTTACATGGACGTTAGGGATAGCATTTCCAAAATTAGTGAAGACATGTAAATCAAACGGTTTTTAAGCCCAAAATCGCGATTTATGTGGCTATTTTTAGCGGGTGCCTAAAAAATGTTTACAACCGTACACGCGTATTTTGCTATAATATTCTTATTTGAAGTTCAAGTTTTTAAATTTTCGACTTTCTTAAGTGCTCAAATAAAACTGGCACGTACTAAACTTTTTTCGTGATACGCCCTAATGTATATATGTAAACAGTATATGCATACAAACATTTATGCGGTTTTCTACATCTTTTTTTTTTACATATGAATTTATCATCATCGCCACTGAAATGGAAAAAGTAGTGACTATTTTTTTTTTTTTTATAAAACTATGTGGGGAGTTGTAATTTGATGAATTTTGAATTTTTTATAAGCTACGATTTTTTGCATTTCAGTGACGATGATGTTACGTTATTTTGGAATTCAGGTGACGATATGCATGTGTAAGCGGAAATCTATTATTAGTAAGTTATCAATTTGTCGGAATATATTTTTAATATTTTTATACCCGAGCGCACTTGTGCACAAGGGTATTATA
>NW_016185932.1:0-4767 GCF_001687245.7 Rhagoletis zephyria | reverse complement strand
GCGAGTTGAGCGAGGAGTTTGAGCGTGATAAGTAATTTCATAAATTTCACTTATTTATGGCAGCTGTAGCAATATGATAGTGAAGAGTTTTTTGACTTATTTTCGTTTGCGTGCAAAGCTTTTTAAGCTTACTTTATTTTTTTGTTTATTTTTTTTTTGTTTAACGCAAATTATTTTCAAATAATTGCCGTGAGACAGACAGAACATATTATTGTGAATTCTCCCATACAGCAGGGCATTGTTATTTGTATTTTATTTGTTTTGATAAAATTTTTTTCACTCCGAAGTCTCTATTGTGTACATGTGACCTTTGATTTCAAAACCTTTTTTTAAAATATTTTCTTATTTCACTTGTTTTGAGTATTATCCTCGCAGGGTGCCGTAGAACAAGTGGCCGGCCATACGCTTGAATATTCATTGCAAGCTCTTTATGTTAAAAATTTAAAGAATTCGCTAGCCTCTCTCACCAACCATCATTGCATGAATCATTCATTTGCCGGTTTGCATCGACTATCTCGCACGATTTCTTTCTCGCACTTCGCTTTGCATTGCTTTTCTGGCCTACTGAACGAACTACCTGGCTTGTTTGATGCGGCTAGGTGGTACTCACACTCACTCATTTACTTTGTAATTTTGTAAAATTTTTATTTTTCACTTATTATTGTTGTATCGAATAAATAGTTGTGTGACGAGTATGCTTTATTGTTGTTATAAAATTATCGTACATTTGTTTTAGTCATCTCAACGGGACTGTTGTTTATTTTCCATTTGCCAATATCAACAAATCGAAATAATATTATTTTTTACTTCTGCTTTTTGCTTTTGTTGCGGCTAATTTCAGCTGTTCGCAGCCAAGCACTGTTTTATGAAAGCTAATCGAATCGCAGGTACGTACACTCTGCAACCTCCTGACTTGAGTTCATAAAATTTGTATAATTTGAGCTACTGGTTATTGTTTTTATAATTTGTATTATTTTCCATTTGTTATTTACGTTTTATTTGAATTAAAAAAGGCGTACATAGTTTTTATTTAAAACACACATACATATACACACACACGCGCACTTGAGCGAATATTACAAGTAAAGTTTCTAACTACAAGTTTTAAAAGTTGAAAAAATTTTAACTATGCACCTCTTAAACTCGCGTGTTTTTTTTTATAAATATCTATTTATTTTAATTAAATCACAGTTTCGAATTGTGCTCACTTGCGTGCACTCCACATGAATTCAACTTCCACCACCAAATTTGGCTATACAATTGTCATCATCGCAAAAAAATCGATCAACCATTTCGTTTGGCATTCCAAGCCATTACATTCGTTTTCTACGTGTCTACATAAATCGTTTTCGTTTAAAAAAATTATGCTACTAAAATTCACTAAATTATTTGCGTCTGTGATTATTTCACAAAATTCGTTTTCATTTAATTTGTATGCAATTTTTTACTATAAAAATCGTCTGCTTGTCGTCAATATTTTTATTGGAAGTTTACTCTGTTTTATTGCCTTCGATTTCATGCTTTCGTTGGCTTTACGACGTGTTTTGCCATACAAATACGCGACCTGACTAAAGATAATCGCTAGTTAGACATATGGAGGGAGCAGCTTCAATGGGAAGTGGGCTGCTCAAAAGAGCGTAAAAATTTATAGAGCGGTCAGCGTTGCCACGGAGAAATCTTTTTACCTACCAAAATTTCCAAACAAAACCCACCAAAATTTTTTGGAGTTTTTAATTTTTTTTAATGTCAAGTTTATTAAAAATGTAGATAACAAAACATTTATGTAGTAAAACTAAAACGCAGCTAGTACAATAAAAACAAATTAACTGTGTATAACAATTCGTTTTTCTATATACTCGCGCTACGAGCTGAGGAGATCTATTGTGCTAAGCCCATCCCACAAAATTCGTAAGAAAGCCCTATTTTATTCAAATTGTACCTTAACTTGCAGCGCCCTGTCAGGATACCAGTAAGAGTTCTAAGTCTTTTGGGTACGTTCAAGAAGTCTTTGCGAATTCCTCCTGGAGGGACTTATGAATCTCTTTGATTTCTCATTCACTTTCAAATTCCGCCGGTGGGCAGCAATCTGAGATTCTTCCCAGACCCTAAGTAGTTATGTAATGTATCCTTTAGATGTACTCTTCATCTCCCGGAACCCACCACAGCGTTATGTGTAGAGTTTTACAGTTGCCACCAAGCCTTGATGCCATTTTAAAAGAGTCTAAGACCTTTAACGCTGGTTGACTTGCCGACATAATATTTTATTTATTCCGGCCCCGTTTCTTCTTCTACAGACTTCTGCCTGGAACATAGTTAGGTATGGTTCCATTGATCTTTCTGCAATCGTAGTGCAAGTGCGCCTACTCCCGTCGTCCATCTTCGATTCGTCGGTATACCATACGTGGGACATTTCGTCATTAATAGTTAATTATCACTTCACACCAGTCCCTCTCAGGAATTCTGACCTTAAGAATCTTCAAATGGCCCCCGAGATCTGCAAATTTTTATGCCAATCGTATTGGGTAGCCAAAGATCGCTCCAGAAATCTTCTTTTTAATCAGAATAGACAAAGAAAGAATTCCTGTAATGGCACCAAGGGCATCCGTTGAACAGGTGCGCATTGCTCTTCTGATTGAGTCTTGAGTCTTTTGTCCAGAGTTACTCCTAGTTACTTCGCCTCCCGGCAGCCTGTTCGAAAAGGGCCACCTCAGAAAACTTTTCCAGAGCATCGTACTTCTTAATTTGATTGTACCAACATCGTATTTCAGAATTTGGCCCTATCTCACTTCAAAATTTACTGAAAATATGCTGAGATAGGGCACTTTTGTACCGAATTTTGAGATACGATGCTCTTCAACCAAATTCTGTAATAGGGCATTCTTGAAAAGTTTTCTGAGATTGGGGGTTTTCAAACTGGTTGCCGAGATAGGTCGATCTCCCACTCAGGTATAGATTTATATGGTACTCATACGTTTGCACTTAGGAATCGGGCGTATTTATATGTTTGCGGTCGGCGTTACACGAATGTACCGGTGAAATATTTCTGTAAATAAGGTTGCTGAATCTGTTTTAATATATCTACATATTTTCCATTTTTTCGCTAATAACTATTATTGTCGCAGAACCTACCAAAATACAATCTAGTCTACCAACCTACTAAATGGATAAAAACCTACCAGTTTTGGTAAGAAAAGCCGATGCGTGGCAACACTAAGAGCGGCATTGACAAATACACCGTCAAGAAGTCAACAGTAGCAACCGAAGCTTAAAGCTAACAAATAGCGCCAAAAAGAGCTTTACTTACTCATCATACCTGTTGGTTTGAGAATTTGTATATGTAGCTACATTGCATTGATAAATAAATACATACATTCACATTTGTGGTACTAACAACCCCTTCTACCCTTAAGTAAGCTATGCGTACTGAGTCCCACACGGATGGCATTCAAATTCTCTGACGATGGTTTTTTCAAAACTATCGATGGTGATATGAACTATCGATAGTTTTACAACTCCAGCAGGAATATTGTACATTACTATTCTAGACTGTGAATTCAGAGCATCAGCTATTTGTAGGTTTTACAAGCTTTTTGAAGTGTACACCTTGTTCACTTTCCGCCATATAAAAAAGTTTCAAACATACTTTGTATGGAAGAACATACTTACATGACACAGTCAGCAAAAGCAATGCCGAATATCAACGCGATTTTTTTCCAGCTTCAAACTTGCACTCTTTTATACTAAAATATAATGGACTATAGAACTGCATTCCAAAAATTATTCTAAAATTTTTGCTTATAAAAGTTTTAAATTTTGATGCTTTCTTGAAATTTTCGTACACAGTTTGAAATTTAGATTTATATGGTATTTGTTATATAACGAGCTATGTATACATTTATAAAAAATTTATGAACCTTAAACAAAAAAGGAACGAAAAAAAATTGTCAAAACTGGTCAAAATATTGTGTTACTAATATTTTGGGCATAAGTGTACATACAACAAAAATAAATACGAATTTTGTAATCGTGGAGCTGATTTCTGTTTCAAGTTCCGCTTGTTTTGCGGCTTCCCTTATCGCTTAACCTCAAGTTTGTAATTAAAAATTTAAAAGTTTAAAATTTTTACCGTAGGGTACTAAAGTACATATGTATAACCACATAACGGCACAGCTTGAAAATACTAGCACATGTTCTCACCATTTTTATGATGCTTATTTGTATTTCTCAAAAGCTTCTAATTTGCATACATATTGTACTATATAATAATGCAGCTAATACATACGCACACACTAGACTGTATGTGCATATTCTGCGTATGTATGTATAATTTAAATTGTAAGAATTCTTACCACCTAATATTCTCACTGCTGAGCGTATTCTGACAGTCGAAATGGCAAAAAACATTGCAAGAGTTGATAAGAAAGCTTTTCTACCAAACCACAAACCCACCCACTGCCTTATGGTTTTCTTTATTCATCTACCAAAGTAGTTGTATGTTGTAGACAATAAGCTCTTTATTGAATTGTGTCATTCGAACCACTTTAAATGTGTTCAACAACAACTTAAGGCACTACGGGTGCGTCGTTGAGCAGCAACAAGTGGCAAAGGTCAAGGACTGGGGTTTTTTTCAGCCGCCTCGGAGATGCGAAAGTTTGAAGGACTATTTCTTTTATACGCAATGGCTGATTATGTATACTTGGCACGGTTTACTCTAAGAAACTATACAGGATTAATTTGTAGGTTTATGTTTCATCGATGTCTTATTTC
>NW_016185928.1:0-4768 GCF_001687245.7 Rhagoletis zephyria | reverse complement strand
TACTGAAGTAATGAGGTAATGAAAATTCATACCAGAAAGTTATCGCTATGCCTATTACAGTACGATCAAATGACTTTTATTTTCCCCCATACAAAATCGACCCAGCCTAATGTATATGCCTATGTTTATATATATGCATCTACAATTGATACAAATAAGTAACTATGCAACCATCGAAGGTTACTCGTTCGCTGTTGCTGCTGGTTATGATTTTCCATTCAACACATTTCATACAATAACTACTAGCAGAATGACTTCACAATGTAAACATTAGACATTAGAATGGACCTTGGAAGTGTGTCATAACTAAGTATGCTCATACGGACAATAAACATCTAATATTTCCATTTGCATACATATTTACATACATATTCGTATTTACATATGCGCCTGTTCCTGCCTAGTTATACATACATACATACTATAATATAATGCTTTTGTATAATTGTACAATTTTGGGTGCATGGGTGGGGATGAGAGCGTTAAGGTACATAAACGCAGACGCTTTCTACGCCTACACTTTGCTTCGATAAGGACATATGTACACATATATATTATTACTATGTCCTTATCAAAATCCACCGACCGGAATAGGCAGCACAGCGTGGCTATTCAACTGGCAACTTTTCTTTCTGGTATCTATTATATAGATACATATGTATGTATGTAAATCATATGTATGTATATCATTAAGGACTATGCCGAATGAAAGACATGTCAAGCGTTATATAGCCAACGGACAGATTCCCGTTAAACTGTCATTACACCGGTGTCTATTATACTTGTTGAAGTTGGAAAAATCTGACGCTGTTTAAACGCATTCTATTATCTATTATGCGCGTGCCTTTATGAATAGATACATTTTCATATACATAAATATGTAAATATGTATGTGTGTATGTGGCTACGGCATTGACGGCTCTGATAGGGTCTGCTTTGTGTTGATTTTCCCGCTCTGGATGAATGCAGCGCCGCGCTTTGGCAATTACAACACTGAGCTATTCAGGCATCCAACCAGTCAGGCACATCTCAGGGGTATTGGATGTGCATATGCACAAGTACATGTGTAATACTTAGGCTATTTTTAAATAATTTTAAAATATGGGTGTGTATATAGGTATGCATATGTACATTAGGGCGGTTCAATTTGTATGGCAGATTTTTACGACTATGCGCATATAGCACAGAAGAATACTTCGTGTAATTCTTAGTAAATTTGCCTAAGAAACTATGGATCTAAAATCAATTTGAAGTTTGCCAAATTGCGAATAGAGGTTTCTTAGCATTTTGCTGCCGTGTCGTAAATGAGTGCTTACATTTTGTATAAAAACCTACTACAAGGAGTTTTTTGGTATGAGGAATCCATTTTTGCACTTATCTTAAAACTTCCACCAGAAGGCGAAACAGTGAAAATTTTCCCATTTTCTTCGAAACCTATTTTTGCAATACGGCAAAACCCAAATTGATTTTACACCCATAGTTTCTTTGGCGAATTTGCTTAGAATCCATGTAGAATCCTTCTAGGCTATACGCTCATAGTAAAAAAAAATTGGCCCGCCGTAATGCACATTAATATGTACATACATACACTGGCGGCAGATATAATAGACTCGTCGTTTTTTTAAGAATTTTGGCCATATTCCTTTAGTTTATTTTATATTTAATATTTTTTATAAAAGGCATCATATAAATCCGCTTTTCAAACTTTGAACAAAAATAATGAAAATTCGATTAATTTTCAGCAAATTTTCAAACTTTTTATTCAGAATTCAGAATGTTTTGGTATGCAGTTTTGTAGCCCATTTAATTCTAGTATAATAAAGTGCAAGTTTCAAGTGGCTAGAAAACACCGTTGATTTTTGACATTTTTTTGTTGACGATGCTACGCATTCTCGCCATATAAAAACATTTTCGAGCACCTTTGTATAGGGAAAAATGGGTGACATTCTGAATAAAAAAATATCAAAATTTGGTGAACATTTGTCGAATTTTTATAATTTTTGTCAAAGTTTGAAAAGTGGATTTATATGATGTTTGTTGTATAACTACCTTGGCTTTAATAAAAAAAATATTAAACATAAAATAAACTAAGCCAAAATTCTTAAAAGTACGACGAGTCTATTATGTATTTCTGCCGCCAGTTTATGTATCTTCCCCACTGCCACTCGTTGCTAAGTATTTAGCATAAAAAAGTAGTGGTAAGTTATAGCAACAACAGCAACTGCATGGTACAAATTATTCTTTTAATTGTACATTAGCTTCGTTATGCATCCGCTTAAGTGCCCTTAGCTGTCATTCTATTTACGTTAACGTCGAAGCTCTGGCGATATATGTAGAAGGCAGCTTGTAAACAGGCGGTGTAAATATGTACAGGTTCAAGTGGCTGCACTTATTTGCTCGTAAATGTCTATTCTTTTAGCAGACAACTTCTGGTACGTATTTCGAATATTGATTTATATTTCAAATTTTTGAAGTGTAACATGCGATGGATAACTTAACATTTAGTTTCTCTGAAGAAAATGTTTCATACATATTCACATACTACGAGTATAACGGTGGTGAAATGCAAAAACGCCCTAACTGGCATTTTACGACATTTTTCAAAAGTCCTCTTACAAAATTGTATGAACTGGAATCTTTGTTTGTTTGCTTCTCCCCAATGGAAAGAAATCATTCACAGTTTTTAGATATGTCAGTGTCACAGTGACTGACGTGCGTTATTGGACACGGTCAAAATTGTTAGCCAGTTACAGCGAAAAACAAGAAGAAGAATATACCGGTACCTATTGGGAAACGCAAACCGGAAGTGGTTTTACCAAAAGCCCAACAGTTGCCGTAAACACTTTCGTATTTTTTCAGCAGAATCCAAATCAAATACGACCAAAAATTCCCGACTTTCTACCCTTTTTCGTTTTTCAATAAAAAAAAATTACCTCAGTTTTTGAAGTCTACGACGTGTTAAAGTTCGAAGGTCATTTATAGGTTGAAAGATTGAAACGTATTTCTATTAACAAATTCCGAATCCGCAATAAAAACATGTATGTCCCATTAAAAATAATGGACTTCCGATCCGTAGAAACCGGATATTGGTAATACTCCCAAAATATAGAGCATACCCAAGGTTAATCTCCAGACCCACGTGCTTTGCATGTCTATCAAATTTCGAGAAGGCAGAACAGACATTGTGTTTATTGATACCGATGATGTCGATGTCAACGGCATAGGCTCGCAATTCCATGTTCTTATAAAAACATTGTTCCTCAGCAGCTTAGTTCCGCGCCTATTACCTCTAGCTTAAGATTAAAAAAGTCGCACGACAGCGATTCGCTTTGTCTGAAAACTCGTCTGATATGGAACGCCTCGGAGACACCTTTCCCTCTTCAGCTCCCTAGATCGGTGCATTTTGCGACGATAGGATGAAAGATCCCTTCCTTGCCCAACTGGCATTGAAATCGCCTACCATCATTTTTATATTGTGACGAAGGCTGCGCTCATAGAACAGGTCCTTGGTCACCTCGTCCTTCTCTTCCGTTGTGATGCGAATTGTGGCGAGAAACTCATTAACTGCGATAGATAACAGTACTTGGTGACATTTTCTCTTTCCCACCACAAATTCGTCACCAAACTTGCGCTCCTCTACATGGCAGCTGCAGTAGACGTCGCAAGGCCCCACGTGTGTTTTGCCTTGTCTTTCCCGAGGGCATTAACTAGCTAAGCAGAAGCTCATTTCCATTAAGGTCCGGACGTTCCAGGTGTATGCTCTCAAATAGTAGCCCTCTATCCAAAGAATTAGATATACTATCACCAAATCGCCTCCCGATATTTCACAGTTTATTTAGCTTGTTTTCAATTTCAGGGAAGTACTAGAAAAAAAATATTAAAAAAAAAACTAACAATTCCCGTGGCTAATTCACGAAACAAGAAAGTGCAAAACCGCTATCCAATTTGTACAATATATTGAACCAATGGATCAGTGGTTGAGTTAGAAATGTGTACGTATTCGTGAATGTAAGTACATACACTTATACCTATGTGAATATATTTATACCGCAACTGACATTTGCGTAACAAATTGATTGGTTACTATTTAATCAAATCGTTTGAAACCTCGAATGGATTGAATTTGAAAGGCCAAACATTTGTTCAGAAGTCAGCGCACCAGCCGTGTCAAGAGATAAGAGACGCAACAATGAACTTTAACAGCGAATGCAATTGACAGCCATCCAACTATGTATCTCTAACCAACCAACCAGCCAACCAGCCACCTATACGAGCCAAATAAACAACATAACAGACAACAAGCAACACCCGAAACATTACAATTATGCAGTCAGCCATATTGTGGATTGACCCAGGTTTGTAACTTTAGTAGCGTTTCACAAATATGTACATATGTATGTATGCATTTGTGCATCGTTTTAACCATTGATACTACGTCTATAAGAGGTGACCCAAATACTTGTATCATACCTACATATGTACGTATGTATGTATGTATGTATGTATGCATGCACGTAATTCCTACGAGGTGGCCTCGTACATCAGCCCTGTAATAATGGTGATTGCCAGAGGACGAGCATGCCTGTATGTATGTACATACGTGGTTTGTTTGCATCTGGAGGGCAAATACCGAGGTGAAGGCAAAAGTGGGCGAAAAATCCATAATCGATAAACTTATGTACAATGTCGTATGTTTACTATGCTATGCTAGGACTTTGAATATGGACAGTAGGGAAATAAAGACAAATCGATTACTGAGTGGAAGATC
>NW_016185927.1:0-4768 GCF_001687245.7 Rhagoletis zephyria | reverse complement strand
GTCGTTTTGTTGAGTTACGGCTTGTAGGCTGTCATGGGAGTCGGTTTAATGGCGCTTTGTGGTGGATAAATGGTAAGTGGGTGTGGTTTCCGCGATTGACAAAAAAAAAACTAAGGAAGTATGCGGACTAGCCAATAAAAAAGAGAGAAGAGGATAGACTTCTGTTTAGTTGAAAACTAATAGTTAAGTTGATCGCCTTGGTTTTAAGAGAATACTTATGTTGGCTCGCAGTAGACTGGACGCACTGTTCAGTTTCACACAGAAGCGGTGAAGATCAAAACATATCCAACAGAAGAATATTCTCAGAACTTTCCGTAGGTTATGAAATATTAATTGCTAGAGCAATGTTGTCAATAGAGAGCTTGTGCTTCTACCAAATTTATAGAAAGCTCTGACCAGAGAGATTTTATTCTGTTTTGTTGAACTGCTGTATAGAAAAATGTCCAGAGGGAATAAGTGTTGATGGATGGTAAACCAAGTTTCTGATATCTGGTTAGAGGTTGTTCAATTGAAGAGTCCGCTTTTCCATTCTTCTTTTTGTTTACCACTGTAAAAGCTTGAACGTTGCTAGCCGAGCTCAAAAAAGCGCGTCAGTCGTTTCTCTCTTCTCTGTCAACTTCTTACGCAAATTGGAAATGCCAAGAGAGGCCTCCCTTTTTCTCTGCTACCACCGGCGGGTTCGGAGTTGACTGCGTCCTTTTCGTCGCTGCACGATTTCTGTAAAGAACACACAAGGACAGTGAGTCGCTCTATCTGAAACATCGTTTGGTATCAGACGGCTCACAGAGGTTCCTCTAACTCAGGATGAAAGATCTAGACCCCAATAATGCAACCTCGAAATCTTTTTCCATTCTTAGGTAAAATTTTTTTGTTTATGTCCATATCAAATTAACAATTTTTTGCTGAGTGTTTTTGAAATAATTGAAAAAATATCAATATTCTTTTCAGAGGCAAATCTGTATGTATTTTGTGTACATACATATAGGAAAATTTCACTAGGAATAACTTTGTGGAATATTTGAACCCACTCACTGTCACACGCAAGGGTCGTTTCGACCCCTTTTTGGCATAGTCTGTATAAAATGGCATTTGGGAGGTCGCTAGGGTGGTTAAAATATTCTATGATTGTCTGAAAAAATCCTAAAGGAAAGAACATGAAAGTCCACTCAAAACAAAAAACAAATACATAAGTTCCCTTGATATATGCAATTATTTGTTATGCTTTTCGACGGTAATGATTTGGGGTTTGGGTCATCATGGGGAAATACAGTTACACAGTAAAAAAGTCTCCACAATTAATTATTGAAGAGAGTTGCTGGTGGAGCAGGCCTGTGGTTGATTTGAAGTAGAGAAAATTCTGTAGAATCAAAGAGAATTTAATTCTTTCGGTTGACAAGGACGAACAGATATTGAAAATATCCTTTTAATTAAATAAATGTTTTCAAACTAATATGTATGTTTGTCCTTAGTCATTGTTTATGAACTATATTTAGCGGGGTAGCCATATGTTTAATTCATCGGTAAAATATATATTGAATTTTTTGAGAGTAAAACTAACGGTCGCGCGGTGTAAAGTTATTTTTTTTATTTCCTGTGTTTTCTAAGTGAAACAAAAAACACACTAAATTTGCTGTTTTCATGGTTTTTTCAAAATTTTCATTTAAAATTTTACTCTTAAAAATAACCGTCGCGCATTAGTTAAATCCAAGGTTTAATTTTTGTGAAAACCGATGAAAAAATTAGAGCTTAGCTTCAAAAATATCGGCTTTCAAAGTAGTTGGTCGAAGAATCAACCAGCCGCCGAATATGGGTTAAGCATGTATTTTATGGTTTTATGGTATGAAATGTAGAGTGCGCACTGGCAGCAAAGAAAGTACCCCATAAAATAGTTAGAAAAATTAGAGCAAATACACGTTGCCATAACAAAATATTTGCTTGTAAGTGATACAGCATGAAGAACAAAAGCTCCACTCATCACATGTGGTACTCTTAACGGTTATCAGGATAAGCATATATGTATATAGATGTGTATGTACCTATCCACAAAATATGTTTGCCTTACTAAGCGCATCGTTAAGCTAAATATTTTGCAATGTTCTAGAAAAAATCCTTGCAGGAACATGCAGATAAACGAAAACTCCTCCCTTGGCATGGCAAACAAATTGTGTACTGTCATCACAGAAAAGCTGTAAGACATTATCATAAAAAAATAAATTTGAAACTCTTCCGTAACCAAAGTCATTCCCGCCTATGATAGATAACATTTAATATATATTGATAGAACGTACACACACATACATACACGCATCTAATCTCTTTTTAATGCTTTCGTTAAATGATTTTATATACATATGTAAGTACATATTAATCGTTTATGCACTCCTTTGATTACTTACAGGCTGCTATGTGTGTTGTTGGCATCACCCAGGTTCAATAAGGTATCATTTATTTCCACTATTAAAATATCGCCCGACTGTATTTCGGCTTCACCTTCCCACGAGACTAATAATGGCGAACAATCCGTGCCACCATAAGGACAATTCTCGGAGGTCTGAAATGAAATAAAAAAAAAACAAATATTGTGAAAAATTAATTAAAATGTGATAAGAAAAACTGTGATTGAATTAAGTGGCATAATATATATGTATATATACATAGATCGATAGATAACTGTAGATGATTGAATTAAATGTTACGAATGTGGAGTTACTAAATGCAGTTGGGAGAGATACACATTGTTTTTAATAATTTAGTGTAATAATTTAAAAGTTTTGCAAAAAGTCCGGTGCTTTACTGCGAATGATTAAAGCGATATTTTTTGTCACATTTAGCGGTTTAAAGCTAGCAAAAATGTATGCAAGTCGGCAAGTTAGGGTGGCAAGTGTTTACCACGGGAAGCAAATTTTAATGCATTGACATTAAAATCGACAGTCGAAACTTCCAAAAATACTTGGTTGAGATATTTCACTTTTAATGATGACTCCAACGAATGTTCTAGAAATTTTATTTGAGAAAAAGCGCTTAGAAAATACGGACTCTTAAAAGTATGGTGGGTTTGCCCGGCTTTTCGATGACATCGTGTGGACAAAGGTGGGCGTAACTACCTTTGGTAACAGATACCCAATGCCTAGTGCTGTCGTTCACTCTGCTACGATAGTGTATACCAAACTAGAAGGCTGTATCAGAATTAAAATATAAATAACTAAGTCCATTGTTTTGTGATATAAGGAAGCATGATCAGAAAATTACAAGGTAAGACCATTGAGAGGCAGTGTGACGTTTACAAGCAATATAATTTTAAAATTCAAAACTCATTATAACTAATATTTAATTACAAAGATTCTTAATTGCATTATAAGCAAAGTTTTAGTTGCAAACCAGTATTGCGTCGTTGATTCGACGAATCGGACGACGGATGACTTTTCAGGGTTAAAGGCACAAAAGTACCTTTTCTTCAAAGCGCCCTCCATGGAAAAAAAGTTGAAGACAGGTATGTACCAGTACTGTATAGATTAGAATGTAGATTAGATTATTGCGTAAAAAAAACACAAATGTATAACAATTGAAAATCTTTCCCAAACCCAGAGATTTTTTGTGGTAAATCCTGAGCTCCGAGATTCGATTGGAACCGCCTGAATCTCAGACTCAAAAGACCAATGTGGCAACCGTAATTCGGAGCCACAAATAAAAACGGTAGGCCACACTTTGCACAAAGAAGACGTCAGTAATGCAGTAAAATTTTTCAATTGTTTCAAGTGGATTCAAATGCAGCCTTTGAAATTCAGCTTGCAACTCAGTTGTGGATACTGTCGCTCTCCGACCATGATACAATTTTCTATACTTTTATTTATTTTATTTTTATTTTTTGAAACGAGATGTAGACCTTGAATCGATGTTTCTCATGATAATGCGACGTACAGGATCTGTTGAGCGTATACGATCTCACCAAATGACCTCGTTATCGCACATGCAGAGACCAGAGGAAAATGGCCACGCTTCACCATCACGGTTTTATCAGGTTATCGAGGATGTCCTGCTTTCTAGTGGTACCTACCACCAGTGAAGAAAGATTGTGCTTAAAGGCAAATAAAAAACAAATGCCTATGGCTTTTTCTGTTGTTGTCACGTTTTTCGCTTCAACAAAACTCAAATCACTCCCGCCGCTAATGAAGTTTTCGCTTCAAAAAGTGATGTGGTATATATGCTAAGAGCATGAATGAATTGATACCAAGCAGATATCGATTCTTTTACTTGTAAGTCGTATCGAAAGAAAGTATCGATACATGAAAAATTTCAAAAAAGTATCGATACTTACTCATATCGGTACTTTTGGCTATGAAGGTATTCAGTATGAACCACTCTTTTGAGACATAAGTTAATCAGCCGCGGATTCGGATCAGCGCAAATTCCCATTTTTTCATCACAACCAAATAATTTGAACTAAAAATCGAAATCTGCAATACATCGCACATCCTATCCATTTAACCTGATTGCAAAAATAATTTGCTTGAGCTTTAAAATTTGCGAAGTGACCACATTTTTTATTCTGACCGTAGTGGTTATTATACTCGTTTTGAAGCTTATAAAAATCCCCGCAAACAGTATC
The DNA here is from genome assembly GCF_001687245.7 of Rhagoletis zephyria. Taxonomy (NCBI): domain Eukaryota; kingdom Metazoa; phylum Arthropoda; class Insecta; order Diptera; family Tephritidae; genus Rhagoletis; species Rhagoletis zephyria. The sequence continues at coordinate 162 of NW_016185927.1, read as the reverse complement.
TAAACCGTTATATAACTTTGTTGGTTTGCAAAAAATCGCAAAAACCGAACTGAGCATGGAGCTTCATAGCTTCATAGCTTCTTCTCACACGTTCATTCTTTGTTAATAGACATACACGTACACTAGACTGGGTCGGTCCCCATACAAAAAAAAAAAGTTGCT
>NW_016185926.1:0-4769 GCF_001687245.7 Rhagoletis zephyria | reverse complement strand
ACACACATTTTTTCAATTACTTCTAGTGTTGTAATCGGCACATCATTATGTACCGCTAACATCGTTAAAGCATTCAGCCGCTCCTTAATTGTATAAAAAGAAGGGACAAATAAGATAGCATATTCAACAATTGAGTAGCCCATTTGCAAAGTGCGCTATGTAAATTTTTTTTAGATTTTTAGTTTTTAGTGGGTTTCATGTCCACTAACAGCAGAGTGAAAACTTGTTCTAAATTCTGACTGATCTCTGGTCTTGGCTGGATACCATCCTCACATTGCACAGACTCACAGTCGGCACCCCCGCGGAGGGTTCAGTCACGGGTTTTCGCCAACGCTATTAGCAAACTGGGTATAATTATTGTACTTGACAAAAAAAAAAACAATATGTTTAAAGATTTTCAAATCGGACTAAATTACGTTAACTTTCCGATAACGGTAAATTTAAGAAATACGTAAACTTCATTAAATACACGGCCTCGAGCTCAGTAAAAATTGTTGAATATAATTGTTATAAGGCCATAAAATATCGATATCGATATAATACAAATTTTAAATGTACTCCAATTTGATACTCATACAATTTCTTAAACAGAAATAAGACTATTATTAATTTATGGAAATATGTGTGGCACCGCCAATATAGATTTCTACCAAAACCGGTTAATTTATTTCATTCAGTTTATCTGAGCATATCATCAAAACGGTTTGAAATAAATTTAAAACTACCCCTGCTGGCTAGGAAAAAACTATATAATATTTGATTTTTTCTTAGTTTTCGAATTTATTTCTATGTCATTTTATACGGTTATTTAACTAAATTTAGTCTTCACACAAGGTTGCTTTGGCGATTCGACTGAATTTATATGCAATTAACAAAGAATTGCTCAATTTATTATTTGAGCTCTTTTATGATTGATTGGGCTCAATTAGGAGCTGAATAGCTGAATTGCATAATTAAAAGGACATGTTTAGACTTTTGATGAGCCCTTTCAGATCTGCAACAGAATCTGCTAGTAATCTAGTAATTTTTTAGTAAATGGTAAAACAAGTTAAACAAAACACAAGACTCAATAAACTGCTTTTTAGATTAATATTAAAAGAAGTTTAGAAACACATAATTTAAAACAAGCGAAATAATATGTTTGCATACATTTATTTTCTTTATGATAAAGGCTTATATTTGATGATAATTAATACTTATTTACGTTTTATTGTATAACTCTAAGTACTAAATGTNGGGAGCTGAATTGCATAATTAAAAGGACATGTTTAGACTTTTTATGAGCCCTTTCAGATCTGCAACATAATCTGCTAGTAATCTAGTCATTTTTTTAGTAAATGGTTAAACAAGTTAAAGAAAACACAAGACTCAATAAACTGAAATGGTTTCCGTGCTTTTTAGATTAATATTAAAAGAAGTTTAGAAATACATAATTTAAAAAAAGCGAAATAATATGTTGGCATACATTTATTTTCTTTGTGATAAGCGCTTATATTTGATAATAATTAATACTTATTTACGTTTTATTGTATAACTCTAAGTACTAAATGTGTGCGTATTGTAAAATATGTACACATGCATATCGTCAGCTGAGATGCAAAAAGACGTTACGTATCGTAACTGAAATGGATAAAGTAGTGACTAATATATATTTTTTTTTATAAAATGATATGGGAGTTATAATTCGATGAAATCCATCATACTGATCAACAACTGAATTTTGAATTTTTATTAGTTACGACTTTTTGTATTTCAGAGACGATGTTTGTTACGTCTTTTTGCATTTCAGGTGACGATATCGACCTATATATATATATGTATATACATTTGCATGTTTTAATGCGAGTGTAACGTTCTCTTTACAGGATGTCGGCGTTGGACGTTGCATTGCCTGTTGTGCGNGCCTATATATATATATGTATATACATTTGCATGTTTTAATGCGAGTGTGTCGTTCTCTTTACAGGATGTCGGCGTTGGACGTTGCATTGCCTGTTGTGCGTGTTGTTCTTGTAACTTGATGTACCATCGGGAAAAGCGGCTGATTGCCGCAGCCAACAACCTGAAATTAAATTTAAACATAAAAACATTTTTAGATAAAATATTTTATATATAAAAATAATGCTTTAATATGAACAAAAGTAATAAATATACCTTCCTGAATGCCTTCCGAAAATTGTCTGATAAGAAGGCATACAATATAGGATTAATGCAGGAGTTCATGTACGCCAAAACATGTGAGATAATTTGTATTATTACAGAAACATGTGTGCCAGGATACCATTCCAAAGCTTTCATGACAAGAATTATCTGTAAATTTAAAAATGGAATGTTTTCATAAAATTTCTTAAGGCAGTGTCACACGATTGGTACATTTGTACAGATTTGTAAATTTTTTATATTGGGCTATTGGTGCAAAATAAAAATATGGGAAGAATTTTTTTTTTGTAGTCACACCCCACCATTTTAAACATGAGAAATAGGCAACAATCGTCAATGGCAACAAATTGGCGACTCGACGTTTATGGCCGTTGTGAGAAATCGGCAACATTATTTCTTTTATGTAATTTTCGGAATATGTTTTCAAAAATACCCAAACTGATGAACTCCGCGTCAACAGGACTCTTCAAACACATCTAAGTTATGTCCGAGGCAGGGTTGAAAAAATAGGAGGCCCCTTAGCGAAGAAAATAGTATATTTCATTTACAAATCATAAGATTGTGTTCAAAAAGAAATGAAATTTTAAAAAAGAGTAAAATTGTTGCAAGAAATTGTTATTCAATTATCGCCTGTAGCAATAATAAAACGACTCGCTCAGGCGAGTTGCCTGCGGCGGACGTTTTAGAGCGGCTAAAAATCGATACGATGGCAGTATTTCCGGCAACACATTTTTTGCTGAGGGCGACAAGTTTCCTTACTTCCGGCAACAAAAATTGTCTGGTGGGACGACTGTTACAATACAGCCAACTTCTATCGAAAAATTTTCAAAAATTGTTTATCGTTTTTGGGATACAGAAACATATTTGTGCATTCAAACGATTGGGATACAATTTTAACAATATTTTGGGTAAATACCCAGTCGTGTGACACTGCTTTAACAGGAATAAATACATTTTTTCTTGTCATATCTATGTAGGCAGGTAAATAAGCTTGGTTAAGTTCTACACTACCCACCAAACAATTTTTGTTGCCGGCAATGGGAAACGGTCTCGGAAACAAATTTATTGCCGATAATATTGCCATCGTATCGATTTCCTATTACCATCGCTCTAAAACGTCCGCCGAAGGCAACTCGCCTGGACGAGTCGTTTTCTTATTACCTGAATGAGTCGTTTAATTATCGCTTCAGGCGATATTTGGAATAATTTGTTTCTTTTTAATACTTCAATTATTAAATATTTTTCTTTATAACGAGATGGTTTTTTTGTGAGAGTCAACAATTTTTTGTAATTTTTTTCCGAAAACTTATGTTAAGATATATTTGGTAAGGTGTTAAACATCGGGTTTTTGGAAAAGGTAAAATTTTATTACGGATTACGATAGAATACCTATCCAGATAAAATATTTGTATGGCAAGATTTTTTTAAGGCGACAAAGCCCTAGAAATGGGCGTGGCAATTGCAGGACTAAAGTTAGCAAAACGCAGCTTTTATTGCGGATCTCGGCAGACTATCGCTTCGTTACCAATCCACAATAAAGTCTAAATCTTTCAACTTTGGTTTTAATATAGCCACGCCCATTTCTAGAATACTCTTTGATTGAAAAAATTGTGGATCAAATGTTTTTAACGAAGCGATATTCTGTCGAAATCCACAATAAAATCTATGCTGTGCCATTTCTAAGGGTTTGACGCATTAAAGAAAAATCTTGCCGTACAAATATTATACCTGGGGGGTATTCTATTGGAATCTGCAATAAAATTTAAATTCTTGCAAAAACTCGATGTTTAACACCTTACTAAATATATATCAACATAAGTTTTCGAAAACAAATAACAAACAAATTTTGATTCTCACGAAATAAACCATCATCTAAAGAAAAATATTTTAAAAATAGTTCTTTAAAAACGCCTAGTTTATGGAACCACGTTTTTTTATAGAGAACTAAACAAGGATTACGATGGTTTAAAACCCTAATTTACTGGTCTTCACTATGCAAACCAACTTCAAAAAATTCAAAAAGGTAAGTTAGCTTTAGGGCAATCTTGACCATTTTATATATGGAAGAATTAAGCCAGTTTCTTTAGCTTTAAAACGACGTTAACATGAAGACTCTGCGATGGACAGAACTCGAGATATTACGATTTGAAGAAGTGCATGATTAGTCAGAATCACGAAAAAATGCAATCCTTGACAAATCATATCTCCAAAGAAAAAAAGAAAACAAAAAAATTCCTCGAACATGTGTTAGCTTATTTCATGTATAGAACCGATAAAAAGAATTTGAAGCCAATCGAAAGTGTGACGCGAAGTTTAGTTAAAGATATGAAAAAAGTATGTCCCATTTATGGTCCAATATGTTTCATATTTAGAAGGTATATTACTTTAATTGAAAAAAATAACTCCACAAAAAATTTTGCCGTTAGGTGGTGCGGATGTCGACTTTTGATACGCTACTAATAAAATTTGTTTTAAATTACTTGGTTTTATTTTGGAGCAAATTTTAAAATTTATACAATGAGCTTCTGGCACCGAAGTTTTTAAAAATGACTCCATTGAGAAGATCGGTAGCAATTCTTTGTAAGCCAGTATGGTTTCTGTACTGCTCA
>NW_016185923.1:0-4769 GCF_001687245.7 Rhagoletis zephyria | reverse complement strand
TAAAACTTAGTAAACAACTTTAAGTGAAACGCTTAGCAACTTAGCTAAAATTCTTAAACTTTTTGATAGCAAAAAGCAACTCAATACTGACTTTGAGGTACATAGATTTAAGTATACGTACCCTAGTAATTTCATATACTTTATATGTATGTAATCGTATACTAGCCAATGCATTTGTTTACCAAACTTTTGCATGTCGAATGCAGTACATACGAGGGATATACATACGTACATACATACGTACGTAAGGAGTAGCTTCAAACATTAAAAGTTCAACGTTAAACGGAAAAGTTGTATTACACTGCCATAAGCAGAGATCACCACTAGAAGCCGCACGCTGATAACTACTCTCTATTTACAAACAAATTTCTAGCCAACTATTTAAATAAAGGAGTCATCGATATTGGTGGAAATACTTAGTTAGAAGTTTTTTTTCTAGAAAGAAGAAAAGGGTGTTTCAAAAGTAGAATATAATTAAAAGTTACGACAGTGCGATGATAGGGTGTAATAGAATGCAAACATTTTTATTTAAATTTTTAATTTGATTGTAATTACTGCAATAATCTTGTGTTCTTTGCGTTGAGATGAAACAAGAAATTTTTAAGCAATAAATTATAGAAATCGGGGTTAGCGTGGTCCAAAGTTATGCGGCAACATACATTAAAAAAAATAAAAATATTCCGACGAATTGATAATCCTTCTGCTTTTCGTGGAGTCGGTTAATAATTAATAACACAAGCTTACAAAACTGTCTCCTCTTCTCGGTCTTTTTCTTCGGTCCAAATTCGATGATTTTGGTACAGTTTTTGTGCTTACTTTCGTCTTCTGACGTCTTATGATGGCGTTTATACCTAACGACTCTATGCTATTCATGGCTCTGTTAATTCTTGCTTTCCTTTGCAAGAATTGTTAAAAGTTAAAGAAAAATATACAGACTTTTTTAAGTTTTTGAACTTTTTATACTTTGTGAATGACTTGATCACTCTTTGTGAATACGACGAATTCGCATACTCACATGCCGTGTTGTATGTACATTAGGGTGGTCAAAACATGCATCTGAAAAAGTAAAGTCGGAATTTTAATGCTCTCACCCCTAGGACTGTTCTATATTGAAAAAAATGTATACCCCTGTTTTTTATTTCGAAATCAAAAACTCAAAGCACTAAGTAAAAAATTTCCAGTGTGTTTTTAATATTTTTCGGTATAGAACAATCCTAGGGGGTGAGAGCGTTAAAATTCCGACTTTACTTTTTTTTTTGACAACCCTAATGTACACACAAATATTTATGCATTGAAAAGTTACAAAGTCATTTGCTGAATGACAACCACCGACAATCGATTGCGGCCAGGGTTGCTAGGTCATAGCAGTTTTCCAACGCACTGCAACTATGGCTGTTTGGCTTGAGAGCCACTTGTGGCGTTTTACAGTAAAGAGAAAAGCTTCGCTTTGGTAGTTCGAAAGCAATTTGAGGAAAGGAGGTACGATGCTAATACATACGTCAGCTTTTCTTTTAGTTGTCAGCAGCAAAGCATACATATGTACAGTGGTCGAAAAAATTTTAGCCGCACCACATATTGACAACTAATAACAATTTATTTGCATTATTATTAAATTTTAGTTATTTGTTTATAAAAATATAGTTCATTCTTCAACAAAACCCGTACAAATCCAAATTTCAAATTTTGTACAATATTTAAAAATTTCCAGATTTTTAAGTTTTTTTTCTTAGAAAAATCTTGGGTATACAGTTTTGCAGCCCATTAAGCTCAAGTATAATAAAGTTTGGAATGGCTAAAAGTTACCTTAGATTTTTTTTTATTGTCCATTGTCGAAGATGTTACGTTATTTGGAAGCAAAGGACAAAAACAAATTAGTTAAAAAACTGGAAATTTTTATGTAAGTTTGTTGCATGTTTTTTTTTAGAAATATTGCACAAAGTTTAAAACTTTCGGTCTTGTCAAAAAATTAACTATATTTTTATAAATAAATAACTAAAATTAAATTATAAAAAAGTTTTTTAAAACCTGTGTATATGTGGTGCGGCTACATTTTAGAATCAATTCCATTTCAAAGCATTGAACTCTTCAACTCATTTACCAGCACGGCTCTGATTGCATGCGTAATTCCATTTCTTCGCCCACACATTCGTACGTACGTACTATGTAAANAATGTATTACATGCGTGATTAATAACGTAATGTATTTCTTATGAGTTCTAGATTCTATAACTGTTTCATATTTGATCAGCATTCTAATGTATCCAGAAAGTTCAAAAAATTCATAATAAATCGCATACATTCCTCGATTACTTGGTAATGCAAAATTGAATGCCCCACTTTTCTTAGGAAATCGCCATAGAAAAAAATGCATTTTCGAAAGTGAAAACGACTGTTTATTTTTCGATTACCATATATTTTCCTACTGGGTACAATTTACATACATACTTACATACGTATGTGTGCACATATGAAAGTGCTCCAGCTCTCCTCCCCGCCTCTTGTGTATGTATCTGCTCCAAACTTGTTTATGAACTCGCGCTCTTGAATTTGAATTGACAAACGTTGTTTTTTATTATCAAAAGGGTTAAAAAGTTTTTTTGCAACAACAATGCCAGTATTAGCAAATAAAGTCGTGTACAACAACACTTTCGAAGAATGGTGTAGAAACTGTTTTTGTTTTCTTATTTCATGTAAATGCGAAAAGTTGGCCCATTATTGTCGAACAAATTAAAATGCAAATGAGACACAATTGCCGCAACGGAAAAAGAAGAAGATAAGATAGGGTGAAAACCAGAAAGTAAGTTACACAAAACCCCTTTCTTATACACACAGACACTTGAGTGCCTGTTGCGAATCAATTTGTAATCTACTGATTAACTAAGTGTGAGAAAGGATGATGGAAAGTTAACTTCGCCACAGACCGTCGACGGCAATGACAGCTTCAGTGACGCCACTAAATGCAAAGCGAATTATTGGATATACATATCTACAAATGTTTTACTGCGAAAGAATTTAAAAAGTTACACGCATGTAGGATGGATCTAGAAACATATTTTATACACACTACTGGTACATATTCGCATCGGCATAAGAGTTAACGGATACCTTTTATCCACTACTCGCCCATTTACATGAATAGCTAAGCTGGCAGGCCCAAACTCCGTCGTCCTGGATTTAAGGTTCGGGCTCTTATCCTCGGTGGTCACAGCATCAGGGAGGAAAAGTGTTCCTTACATAATTTAGGTATGTACCGGACATCAGTCTTTAGGGTGACTTGGTTATTCTTACACGCGTTGGCCTTGGCCTTGAAACCTTCTCTGAGTCGCTTTACTCTCTCTCGTCCCCGTCAGGTGGTTGTGATACCAAATCGACATTCATAGGTCGGGAGTCGATTCAAGTAGAGACCGACTACCTGCGAATGCCGTTTATGGCCTATCGGTATGCTTACGGACCTCTGGGTACCCCGCATCTGCGACACCCTAATAAGAACTGTTTGCTGAGCATCGTTCTATCTTCCTTAACTGGGAGAATTTGTGCCTCATCGCGAAGGTGAAGGTGGTGCTGCGGTGACATCAGAAGGCATCCGGTTGCGGTCCTCGCATGTATGTAGCTTCATCCAACAAGGTTTATCTACTCTGTTGACAACTGCGGTTTTACAAACCGAGAAGCAGAGCAGGCCATCGAAGGTGACCATGATAATTTTTAAGTAATTCACCATCGGCATTGGTTCTCCATCGACGTGAGTTCCCTGCTGTAGTCTGACCTCCTTCATTCAGGTGGAAAAAGGGGATGCCGAGAAGACTATCACTAAGCTCGAAGAATCCTTTAATGCTTGAATCGGCGAAATCACTCATCCTAAGTCCGTTATCGGACGTTTTCTCGTAGAGGCTGGATCCTTACCCTTACTCGCCGTGGTCGTCATCAAAAGAAGGTGGTCTCGTACGAGGCTTGTTGTTTTTATGCATTAGAGGTTGGTATTTAGTTAGCGAGTCCCAAGCCCAGCGGACGACTCGCATAAAAATACAACGATTGGTTTCGGCGTGTTGTACGCATGAACAACGACGCTTCAGTGAAAGCAAGGCCGTCGAAGGACCAATTGCGGAGTCTACATTTGTGATGGGCAACTGGCGCAACTTAGCGAAGAGAGAGGAGGCTGACGGAGATTTTCGGTCACAACGACAAACTAGTATCATATATGTACGTAAATAAAGAGGATAGTGGTTTGTATTACATATTATAACTTCTTCAATTGTGTTAAAAGCATTTAAATGTGACCTAAGCGAGCGTAGTGTTGAAGTTTCTCTTCTTAAGGCGATAAACTAACACAATTAAATTTTTTTTCGCAGGAGAATAATTTATATTTGGCACCATTTGATCCAACTCAAATCTATAGAAGCAAAATCTGTTCAGCGTAAAACGAAATCTGCATTTCTGCTTTTCTGCCCCCAATTCCATTCCTCGTAAGCAAATCGTCATTTAATTTGACCTCTACTGCACCTGACAAGTGGAAAATTAGTAAATAGGTAGTAGTTTCTACCGAAATAAATTTGTTGGTCGTAGCTGTGGTTATTTCTGCATCAATTTGACTTCTCTGCTCTTGACATTTTGTGATGAAACACTCTAATTTCCCTTCATGTCCTTCCTCAAACCAATTTACTAATTTATGCACCAATACTAAACTCAAAGTTAGAAAACAAGAGAGAGAAAACAGAGAAACCTTAACGCTTACGACTTTCTAGCGCACAAATCACAGAACAAGCGACATAAAC
>NW_016185922.1:0-4769 GCF_001687245.7 Rhagoletis zephyria | reverse complement strand
TATGGGAACAAAATGGTTATCAAATATTATTGTGCTTTGGCTCTTTGTTTAGTTTTTTATTCTTAATTTAGTTATAGGTTTTAGCCGAAACTAATTGATTTCAACATGATTTGCTCATAATTTAATAATGAGCTCTAAACCAAGATAGTGTGAACATATCATAACCCCCTGAGAGAGTCCTTCGCGTGAAAAAAAAATAAAATAAAAATTAAATATCGATCCGCCACTGAGTGGAATGTACAGACATACATACATATGTACGTATGTAGATATGTGTTTAATGGCGTTTTCTTTTCTCGAAAAAAATTTCGCCTTCTTATATGGCAACATTATCCGAGTTTAAATATTTAGATATATATATATATACAGATATATATAATAGATATTATAACATTATCAGAGTGCAACATGTTGAAAAAAGAGCACGCAATATGCATGTGAAAATACTGAGAAAAGAACATGAAAACTTGCCCTGGCACTGGGCAGAATAAATGCAACATTATTTCGAGAAAAGAAAACGCTATAAGTTTATTTTCTAATACATATATAGCAAGCCGCACGTTTTCATTTTATTCGGCATCCTAACTGCTCATACATATCGTCGCCTGGGTAAAAGATTGTGGTATGTTAATTTCGGCAGGTTGTGGGAAATCGCGATTGAAGTTTGGAACGCAATTTCTCAAAAACGCGAATATAGATTTTCTCCAAAGTCTCTGAAAGTGTTACTAGTTCACAAAATTCTTAAATTATTTATTTTTAATTATTATTTTTAAAATGTGATAAANGGTTTGATATGACTGCATCACTTACTAAATTTTTACTAAATTATCGAAAAAAATGTAGTCAATATTTCGGAAACTAAAGGAGATATCTAAAACCTAATCACACAAATCGAAAGACCTTATTTCAAAATATATAACTGCATCTAGAACTAAAAATCGTCAGAATTGCGCTTACGCCAATCTTTTACCCAGGCGCCGATATTTATTTGTGCTGCATAGCAAACAGGCCTCATATTGGTACCGTTAGAAAATTATTTTGCTGTTGTGCTACATTTGCGTTGATACGAATACATTTTTGGCGATGATTGTGAGTTGTTAAAGGTGCACATGTATGTCCAAATGTATGTATTGTATATTTAATGTAGTACTAGTCTAGTTAAACATGCAAAACATGTCTCAAAAAGTGTCAAAGTTATTGCTCGCTTGTACATGGTTTAGAACTAACACAAAAATATTACAAAAAAAGTATATGGATATAGACGTCAAAAACACCTAAGTGAAGAGAATGCATTATTCAACGCGAAAATATGAAACCGGAAGTAAAGTGATCGCACAAACACAGTTAAGTGATTTTATGCCCTGTGGGAAAAATCTCTGGTGCGCTCCTAGTACATTTAGACCCAGTATCGTTCGCGATAAATCTCTTTTGCATGCTAAAATACTGGGGAATTTAACATGGCAATGTGCTATGAAATTTTAATAGCCCCCTCCCTCCCCCCCCCCCCCCNCATCCCTTTTTCGATAGTTCCGAACTAGTCCTAAATTCCATAGTCCCGAACCAGTTCTAAAATCGATAGACTACAGAAAAAAGTATGTTAAAATGTTAACAAAAATTTTTGATTTGTATCACCAAACTTGGCTTTGGGTTATTTTTTTCAGTTCAAATATAAGGTCTCTTAGGTTTTTATTTTCTCGCTGATACTATTACTTGACCTTAGGAAACTCTATAAAATCGCTAGTTTAACAATTAACATACGAGTTTTATGGACGAGTATGGCTTTGTGTGCGTGTTTGTCGCGGAAGTGCTTTAAACGAAAGCCCAATGTTTATACTTACATACATACATGCATTCTTGCAAAACTCAATTTGTTGCGCTCCTTATTTTTCTGTTTCTGCTCCAGTGAATTTTGCATGAAAGTCAATTTAAGCTCAACAAACTTAGCTAAATTTCCGAGTTCTAATTTTTATCGAAATCTTTCGATAATTCGACATTAAAAATTACTTGCCTCAATTTTACCACAATCGCTCAAGTGGATCCCAGCTTGCCTGGTGTTTTGTTGACTGCACTTACATATGTACATACAGCAATAAGGTTTGCCACAACTTTTAGCTCAATTTGGAAGCAACTTAATTCGGCTTTTATCTGCTCGTCTTTTAAAAATGATCTACGTTTTGCTCCTCGCTGCAGCCGTCCAGTATTTGCTCGTTGCTGAGGGACTAGTGCCAGCAACGTGCCGCCTTCTCGTAATGTCGTGTGGCATGTACGTCATCCTAGCACAACAGCAGATACGTGATGCCGCATGCAACATTTGTACAAGCATGTGCACTATTCATGGGCATGTGTACGTACATATGTGTAGGCTGTAGCCTCCGATCGGCTCCATTGTAAGTACGTGCCCGGGGCACTGTGTCATGTTATTGAACCATTTACAGTGCAATGCAGAGCAGCATTCGCAATTTTTGTTCTTAAAAGAAAAGAAACGTATAATGAAAACATAACAAAAAATAAATAAAAAGAGTGAATAAAATCGAGAGCTAAACAAAAAGACACAGTCAAATACCCCAAACTTGCACGTACTCAAAGGCTTATGAAATAAAATTGTACGCTTATAAGCTAAAGCTATACATCATACATACAAATGCATACATTCATATGCTTATAGGTACATAACTATGTACTTCTGCAGGGAAACCAAAAGCATCTGAGAGAAAATATCACGTCAACGCTAAACTCTACAAGCCTTCATAGTTGGCAGGAAATGAAAGTTGAGCCTATGGCAGGAGGCTCGTGGGCGCGTGGTCTCACAGCAAGACCACTTAACATGTTTCGCTATGCAACGTGACGAAAATATGGGTCGCCTGGTGATTTTTATGCGAGTTTCATTTCGCTTCCTTTCAGAATTAGTTAGCAAGGACATTGCAAATTTCGGTTACTGCCTACGACACATCACTTGGCATGCTCTATTTTTATTATGCTTTGGCGCGAATTATTTCGCTTGTTACAGTATAGTTTTTAAAATCTTCTCGTTTTAGCACAGAGAGATGCATTACTGTGGCCAAAAGCATTTTTAGAGGCAATTCAATCAACAATAGCAATAAGAATTCAAAAATATGCAACTCTTTGAAACCTTCAAGATCAATATCGTTGAATATTGACAGGAGAAGTACTCAATACGTACAATCTTGCTCTCATTACTCTATTCTTCAGTGTTTTCTCTAGCCAGAGATCACACGATACAGAGAAGGCGGCTAGATTCTTCTAGACGGAGAAGCTACTATCTTAGTCGCTACCGCATTAAAAGCAATAGGAACTAAAATAGTGTAATTGGATGTTATATGGACAAGTCATGCTACTTTAGCGCCACTAAGCCATACCAACGTTGCTCTATTCTGGCTCAACGGGCATAGCAATATTGGAGGGAACGAGTCTGCAAATGAGATGGCTGGATCCGGCCTTGAGACGCCAAACATCAAGGCGGATAACTCTGTGCGACCACCGTTTAGGGACCACGTCATATAAATTCACACCATTGCTGTTACTATTGATTTGTAGAACAAGGAGGAAGACTTAGAGGTCTCAAGATTATTATTACCGCGGCTTAGTAAGAAAAAAACGGAAGACCTTCTAACACTTCTGCACCAGGAGTCCTTACTGGCATCAACACGTGTAATCGAGCTATTGTAGCAACGTTTCAATGAGGAGATCAATTGACCATTTTCTGTTTCACTGTCAGGGCGTATAGTCCAAGCATCTCAAGCACTTGGAATCACGCTTCTTCAACAGTCTTGCGAAGATTGCTGAGATGGAAATTTTGAATCTCCTCAATTTCATTTGGGATTTCAATGGCTAAGTAGGTTCAAGTCATTAAAAATACCATAACTTCCCACTTAATAAGAGCCCCGGTGAAGGGAATGTGTCCCTCTTGTTATTCATTCTAAGAGGACACCCCCAACGGACAACTGTGACTCCGAGTGAAAGTATGTAATACTTAATAGATGCCCTCCTAACTAACAAAACAGGTTTAGTGATATTGAGATTCAGTTACTCAAATTAATTCAACTTTGGAATGGTCTTCTTTCAAATCGGGATCTTTCTACAAATCGGGATGAAACATATTTCCAAAGAGTCATATATAAGTATATACATGAACCGATTGCCTAACCATCCTTTGTTGGCGGCTTTTTAATTTCTTTCAACGGCATATTTTTTAGCTTTTTTATCACTTTCTCCTTGCGTAGTTAGGTAAAAACTATTTACAGCTTTTCACGGTTCTGCTGAAGCAAGTATTACAAATAATATAACATAATTAAATTTCGCATACTTCGCTTCTACGAGAGCTAATAATAGCGTTTTACTTTCCAAAAAGGACGACTTATAAACTTTCATAATTTGCTGAGTCAAATTAACTACTGGAAAAATAAATGGACCTGTGTGCTATGCTCTTTACTTCCGGAGTGTACGTATGTAAATATACATGCATACACACATTTCTTCAAGCTGCGAAACTCGCGCATATGTTTCCATTGCCTACTTCACGGCGGTTTGGCCAAACTCCAATAAAGTTGTTCATGCGAACAAATTGCTACATAATTTCATGAGTTTGGCGAACTCAGAACCAGAAAAAGTAACAGTGGACGTGCATGTTGCTGTTAGATTTTTTATTTTAATTTTTTCAACTTTCCGGAAGTTTTTGACGCGAAATTTATATAGAAATAATCGAACAAAGGTGCGCAATTGACATACTTTTCACAGCAAATAAAAGTAAA
>NW_016185920.1:0-4770 GCF_001687245.7 Rhagoletis zephyria | reverse complement strand
CCTTAAGGTAAGACGTATTCTAAGTCAAAAATAATTATAATTGTATATCCCATTTTACTCAACTATAGCTTTTGTTACAACTTCTGACCCATATTCTTAATTATAACAGAAAATAAACGCAGTAACGTAAAAACCTGACCAAATTTTTATAGAAATTGTGTATAATCTAAACTGATTGCCAAGCAAAACAGTCAACTTAAGATAAATTATGCTCAAAATATAAAACCAATTCAAAAGAAAAAGCTATAAAAGCAACTCAAGAGGCAGATCAACTTCAGTTGTGCATGGACATATTCCCTAGCACATGCTGCATAATTTAAGCAAAGTTAGCGCAAAAATATTACTATGAACTAAGCAAAAAGACATATTTCGGCAGAAATTCCCCACTTTCTGCACCTGCGAATTGTCAATAATGCTGACCAATGGTCATCAACATGCATAGCTGTTTTGACTTGGAAGATGCCATAACCTGCTGGTGGCGCTGTTAGTGTCATCATTGGCAGAAAATAGAACAATAAATTCAATTTGAAAATAATAACAACAAAATTAATTATAAAATGATCAATCATTGTCAAACGTGCACGCACATAAACACAATGCTTTGACGCCAAACACTAACTTTCGAAAGCTGGAAGAGGGCAATGGAGTAGAGTAAAAATGCTAAGCAGGTTTCATTTTCGTAAAAATTTTTTTTTCTAGAATTCTATTTTGTTTTCTACAACAAATTGTTTGCATACTATTATGAGTATTCCATTCATAGTGAATTGTTCTTTTTTCTTGGAATTATTTCCATATAAAAAATTAAAACGCCTGGCAACTGTTGGTATAAATAATATCTCTTAATGCTTAAAAATAAGAAAGGTGCATCATAGACCGATCATGAGTAGAATATTTTAAGTTATTCGTTAAAAAAAAACCAAAGTGATTCACCAATTTAAGGGAGGATTATTTTGATAATGCAAATTCATAAGTAAAAAAAATAACTGCATTAAACACAACCTAACTGTTATTTTTTAAAAAATAATTGCTTATTTCTAAAAAAGTGTGAAGCATTTTGCTGGGCTCATTAGAAAATCTTCACATCGAGGGCTTATAATCAAAATAAATTATCCGCGTTTAACACAAAAACTATTTTATGATGTTAAAATCCATGTGCGACATAATTATCATCACTGGGTTTACTTTTATTTTAAAATACAATAGTTAACTCTTCTGACAAGCGATGTAGTATGTACAAGGCCAGCATGTGGATTTTTGTATGAGAAATCTTATTTTTGTGAAATCTGTAGATAGATCATATTGAAAGAGGGAAATTTCCCTATGATTGATCAATTTCGTTATTTTTCTCAAAAATTTTATTTGTATCATATAATTATAACACACTGGTGAAAAATGCCTATCAGTTCTTCGAATTCACTGAATTTTCAAAATTTTCAAATTACTTAATTTTCAATTTTTTACTTTTTTTATGGGTTTTTCAAATTTGTACTATTTTACATAGTTGATAGTCACAGTCAGTTAGAAAATAACAAAAATTCCAAAATTTTTAATATTATGAAATTAGTAAATTTCTTGAGATTTCGTATTTTTAGAATAATTTCCAAATTTTTAAAAACTATCGAAATCTGGGAGTTTCTTGAAACTTTGGTAAGATGAGAATATTTTGAATTGTACAAAATTATTGAGATTTTAGAAATTTTTATATATATTTTCAACTATTTTGAGAATTTTATTTATTCCGAAATCCATTCTAAAATGTGAAGATGTGAGACATCACAAATTGTCGAAAAATTCTTATGTTCATAGTACTTGTATATAAAACCTAGAAAATTCTTAGAATTCTAAAATATATTAACGTTTTTGAAAAATTCCAAAAATTTTCCACGTTTCTGAGCATTTATATTGTGCTTTTTCTACTTCAGTACATACTGATTTAGTATGTTATTCACGATATATGTTGAAAAAATATTTCCCTCCCCCCAAGAAATGCGGCTGGGTCCGCCCCTGACTATAAGCCGATATATTTCCTCGTTTCCTTCTGGCAGTTTCACCGTCCTTTTTAAGCTCCGGTCTTAAATATTTATGTCCCCAAAACTCTTTTAAGAAACAATAGAAAAATTCCCTATGTCAAGCTTTTAACCCTTCGATTTGTGAGAAGGTCCCTAGGGACCTTTTCGTATTTCATGTGCCTATATCTTTTTGTTCAATGCATTTTTGAAAATAATTTATACATGTGTTCCAAGAATAAATTAAGCTGAATCGTTTAAAATAAGTTTCGAAGGGCTACGGGATCACGTTCGAGTGTTATTGAGATTTCAACATATATAGTACGGGGATTAGTGACAAGGTCCCTAGGGACCTTGTACAATTTTAGAAGAAATAACAAGTTACTTGTCTTCATGTTTTGATTTTTTTTNTCTTTGTAGGTCCCTAAGGACCTTCTCACGAATCTAACGTCATCGGCACTGTCACTCATCGGAGGGTTAATCTGTACAGGTAGCCAAATAACTAAGAACGATCACCAGTACAGAATGCAAATTTTCTATGTAAACAACATTGATAAACCCATCCTTAAAAGTACATTTAAGTTGACTTTTAGGCTTCAAGATGGTTATGGTAACCTGTTTGTTATCTCTGCGGAGAAGATACTACAATACTTCCAGTTCCTTGAGGCTCTAAGTTTCCACTACCATAAAGTTGAGGTGGCCGTAGTGAAAAAAAAGCCTTCAAAGACAGTGTCTAGGATGGACTGTGCAGGTTTATGCTTGCTTGAACCTTGCTAAGGCTTTCAATCTCTCGGCACTGCTATCTTGATATCTTTAAGTTCTTGATATCTTCAAGTTTTGCAGAGTGATCCCACAAATAAAATACTGGCGAAGAATACTGTGAATAATATGGTTGTCCAAGATAATGTTCTTAGGAGATTCTTACTGGGAATTTTTATGGTTCCTATTGCTTTAAGCTTCTTCTTCTTCTTGACTGTCGCTGTAAATGCCGTTAGTTTTAACCAAGTCCAATAAAGTATGCCAGTTACACCGCTTCCGAGCTAGCTAAGGCCAATTTGTAATGCCAAATGGAGCCGAGCAGTGTAGGCCATCTGCTCCTTATGTTACCAGCATCGCGATTTCCTTAAACCATTTTTGCTAAATAAAGGAAAGATGATTTAGCTTACATATCGACACCTGAGTGGAAGATCGATCTATTTTGGCAGTCAGTTCGAAAACGCCGTATCTCAGAAAGACGCACTATTTAAGAAAATTTTTTGAAACACCCTGTCTCAGAATTTGTTTAAAGTTCAGCCCGTTTTGAAAGTTGGTTCAAAACGCCCTATCTCAAATGAAATTATATTAAAAATCTTATGAGATAGGGAGTTTTTCAACCAAATTCTGAGATAGGGTATTTTTCAATAACAGAATTTTTTTTTTTAAATAGGGCATTCTTGAAAAGTTTTCTGAGATAGGCATTTTCGAACTGGCTGCCGATTGATTGGATTTTCCACTCAGGTATCGATATAGTATATGAAAATTTAAAAAAAATTAGGCATGTGTCATATATGGGATATATTTGATTCTTACCCAGCGAAAACTTTCATTGGCATCACGTTTCACTAGTACTCGTAGATACAATAGCTAGGAGCAAATGAAATGAAATTAATTTACAGCCGACAGACTAAAACTGGGTCAGTGGTAAACAAATTTGCCTGCCTACCCTTTTCATGTTATAAAATTAGTTTTATGGAAAAATACATACGAAATAGAAAAAATTAGTTCGTAGAAATAAAAATCTCAACCAAGTTGTAGCAAAATTGGAAAGAAAGCATTAAATTGCATGGAATACCTCAATATGTGTATGTACATGCATATGTTTATTTATGTGCATAAGTTGAGCACAAAATTATAATAATCTCTAGGCATATCGAATTTCATAAGGGAAAAGTACCGCCCATTTCAAATTTGCTTATTAAAATAAAGCGATTAAGTTTTTGCTATTTAAAAATGTTTTGTATTTTTCTGGTGTATAATTTTGACAACTTTTACTTCGCATAACATCGGCAATGTTATTTAAGCATATAAAAGAATGTTTTAAATATTATAATCGCCAAGCTGTGATATTGTTAAAAATGAGAGAAGGCACATTAACACAAAATTGAGGAAGAAATACGAGAAATAAAATAAGTTCGTGAACGCCTAAAGGCAGCTTCATTATGCTGCTCAAGCAAAAAATTAAACAAATGTTTATTATAAATGCAAAAAAAGACTGCGCATGCGCGTGGAAATACATACACGATTTATTGAAACTAATCAATTTAATAAAATCACAATGCTAAGTTATTGTCACTCAAAACAGTTCAACGTTTAAATTTAAAATTAAATTTTCTCGCTTACAGTTTTACCGTTTTAGTTTTTGTATATGCATGTCTTTTTTATATGCAGCAGCATAAAATATGTGTAAGTCCACATAAAACAAGAAATTATGCCAGTAACCCACTCCTTTATTTCTGTCAACAAATATCTATGTATTGTGTTAGTTATAAATATTTATAGATTTTTAAAATAAAAGCTAGACAATGGGCATATTTGCCTTCGCCAATGACTGAAAAATAAAGAAGATTTTTGAACTTGGTCACAATTATTTATGCAGCTACCATCAAAATTAATGCGATATTTGTACTTTTTAAATGTGTGAAAATATCAAAATTATAAATGTAAGTGCGCCTGGGTCACACTGGAGAAGTGAAACTTACGTTATGTATCGAGTTTATCTCATAAC
>NW_016185918.1:0-4770 GCF_001687245.7 Rhagoletis zephyria | reverse complement strand
AAGTTTTAGTAATATTATAGTAATTTTAGAATAAAGTGCATATTTCAAGGCGCTAGAAAATCGCGTTGATTTTTAATAATTTTTTTGTTTGCTGACGCTGTCACGCATTTTCTTCTATATAAAAAGAAAATTTGAGCATGGTCGAGCATAGTATGGAGGAAAATGCACAACATCGTTAAGCTTGAAATCCAGTAATCTACATAAAAATTTACCATCATTTAGTTTAAGATGATAATGGTAAAACATGTTTCGAGAACTCAACAATTTTTATTAAATTTGAAGCCGTTTCTAACGGTTCATATCCCAGTGACCGCGGTGAAGAAGTCTGGTGGGGAGATGTGATGATAGTAGCTATAAATTCTAACTACAGGTAAATTATTTTTCTTTTTCCACAACATTTTTTCATTAGAAACGGCCTCAAGCTCAATAAAATTTTTTGAATATAATAGTTAAAAGGGCATAAATAACAAAAACAAATTTCAAGATAGCCGTAAAACTTTTTATTGTAATAGCTTAATGGTGACAACATTGTTTTCCTTGCAATTAGGGGAACGAGTGGTATTATGGATTCAGCGGNTAAGGGAAACCAATTAATATATGAAAATATTGCAGTCACATATTGTGTTATATATATATGATATTATAGCATGCATTGGATTTTGACCCCTTTAGTTAGTTTGAAAAATTTTAAGGGGGTTAAGGAAAAAGGAAAATATTCAAAACTCGAATGGCCTTATTTATAAAAAAAAACAGTAGGATTAAAGAGCTTTATAAAATGACATTTTCATACATATTTTAGTTTACAACCCTTTTCTAAAGCTATTTTATTTTTATGAATAATGACTGAATTTTTTTGCTGAGTTTCAGTAAGCCAAGTTTAATTGAAATGAATTACACCTAAGTAACACGCAGAAATTTCATACCCCCAGCGAAGCGGGTGAGAACAAACTAGTAAAGTATATAATTCAGAATAATCGGCATGTAGCGCTCATGAGATCACTAGACAACTAAACATCCAACATAAAACAGTATTTTCCCCCTTTGGAAAAGGCTGGACACCTTCAGAATTTACGGTGGGAAATTTGAAAAACTGAATTCCAACTGCGAATCGCTTTTGAAAGTAATTGAAACCCAGGAATCCTCACGCCGTGTGAATATCGTGAAAATTAACATTATTTGCTGCTTAAAGTTATTTTCTTTATGTTACCCTTTCCTTTTTTTACAAAATGGAGTCTGAAGATAGTTATCCAACACTGAGGAAAGATTTCTATTAGATTTTAGAAGTGAAACTTCTTTAGCGACGGTTGGTTGGTTGGGAGTAAATGGGCGAATTCAACTGAAATTGCACACGGAAATGGTGCAACGGAAGTTGTACACGGAAATGCTTGAGCCGAAACAAGTACTTCTTGAGTGTAAGCACATGGTATTAATTAACCAAAAACTTGCAAATAAAAGGTTAAAGAATAACACTTAGAAAAAGACGTACATAGAAAAAGAAAAGGACAAAGGCAAAGGTAAAAATAAAAACAAAAACAAAGATGCGTAAAGATAAAGAAAAATATGAAGACCAAGGTAAACTTAAACACTTTACTTATATATGGGCAAAAGTGAAAGGGAATATGCAAATGAAAAAAATGAAAAATATAAAAGTAAAAACAAAGATAAATATAAAGAAAAATATGAAGACCAAGGTAAACTTAAACACTTTACTTATATATGGGCAAAAGTGAAAGGGAATATGCAAATGAAAAAAATGAAAAATATAAAAGTAAAAACAAAGATAAATATAAAGAAAAATATGAAGACCAAGGTAAACTTAAACACTTTACTTATATATGGGCAAAAGTGAAAGGGAATATGCAAATGAAAAAAATGAAAAATATAAAAGTAAAAACAAAGATAAATATAAAGAAAAATATGAGGATGAGAATACCGATAAAAGTAAAGAAGAAGATAGAGGAAGAAAATTAAAATAAAATTATAGTTCAAAATACTAAAACCTTCCTATTATAATTGCCATTCGTACTGTCATCAGGTATGTAAATGGAGAATAGAAATCGCTGCATCTTTTAGGCGCATCAATATTACATAGTTACATCCCGAGTTAAATAATAAAAAAAAGGAAGGTAATAATAAAGGTAATTATAGAGAAAAGGATATAGATAGACACAGTAGTCAGTAGATAGACACAATAGTCATATCGATATAATAATCGATGTTTTTATCGGTTATGTTACCGAAGTTTTTATCGATATTTTTTATCGATTTTGTTCTCGATTTTCCTATCGATATTTTTCTCGATTTCGATATTGATCTTTTTATCGATTGTATCCGATCTTAATATCGATTTTGTTATAGAAATTTTCTTCGACTTTGTTATCGGTAGTTTTATCGATTTTGTTATCGATATTTTGTCGATTTTGGTATCGATGTTTTGTCGATAAAGTATAAAGATAAAAATAAAGTTAAAGGAAAACAGAACAACATAAATGTAATTAGAACGAACAGGGTAGAGATATGGATCTAGATTGAACCTTAAGCAACAGCAGATGTATGTTTGTACATATTTATGTATATACATATATTGGTTACGAGATAAACTAGATATGCATTGTAAGTTTCACTTCCCCACCTGGGCCACACAGGCGCACTGACTTTTTTCGTATAAATAAAGATATTAAAAATATTTTGAGAAATTTTAGGCTTAGAGTGACTAAAAACGCATGTTTAAGATGTATTTCCAAACTCTTATAGCTCCCATGGTCGGACAACGTAATTTTAAACATTTGTTTCAGTGTGACCTTTACAGGAGGCTGCACATTATTGAATGTATACAAACTTGAAGTAACAACAAAAAAATGTAATTAATGGCGTATGAAAATTTTTTACCTCTTGCCACAACTTTGATTTTACTCTCAATTTCTGTATGCGCAGCTTGCACAGGCACAAAAAAGATGATACAAGTTTAAGTAGAATAAAGTTGTGGACATATTACATTTTAATTCCTGCGAATAAATTATAATCCTAATGATACATACACATATACATATGTATATGTACATATTTACATATGCATGTATACTCATTTATTGCTTTTCGACTTGACGACCTTCTCAGATTTCGCAACGCTATTTCACCGAATGTCGCAAATGCGCATTCTTATGAAAACCATGAATTATGCATTACACGCGATTGCGCAAAAGACTTGACAGACGGTAGCCAAATGCTTTTTCAAGTACAAACTGGTGTTTAAATTACATTCATTACAAGTCAGCAAATTTTTGTACAGAGGCAAATAAAATCAGAAGAAAAAAAAACTAAGCTTAAAAAGACTAAAAGTAAATACACAAATATAACTTCATTCTAATCCGACAAGACTTTGTACTCAATTGCAAAAACTGGTTGTCTTTGTAGATTATCTGCTTTGTAAATGCGCATTTCAAATTGTGGTGTTGACTGCGATACTCAAGATGATTGAGAAGTAACGGTTCACAAAATCTACATTAGTAACGCGAAATTCAAATGCTCGATACTCATACTAAGCTAAGATTTGCAACAGACCATGCACAAAGTTTTTTTTTTTTTGTTGGTTTGTCCCTTTGCACTACCTTCCCAGATTGATTTGTTGAGTTGGCGATTTTATCAAAAACAAAAAAAAATATAAATATACATACAAATGTTTTTAACGGTCTCTGGCATTCCGTTAGACATATGCATGCACATACATATGTAATTATTGCAACATTCGTAATGTCAGCGGATATCCACCCAAACACTTTTCGGTTAACTGTTACAACAAAGTAGACCGTTTGCAATAAGATATGTTAATTTTATATTTTTTGCTACATAAATACTTACTTAGTTAATACTTTTTGCCAAGAGCTACATACATAGTCGAGTGTGGGTTAATTTAATTCACGCCAACATCATCGTTGTCAAAAGTTGCTACGTATTTTGCAATTTGTAGATTTTCCGGTCCTAGTCAGACAGATAGCGGATTTGATGGACTCGTTTAAATTATCATCATTTCGATTAGATGTTAAAGTGCAAATTGTTAGAGGTGTTTTTTTTACTAGAAAGAAAAATACATATGTGCGTTGTGCTGATTGTTGTTTCAAAATTAAGACGCGACGCAATGGGAGTATTTTGCCGATCTAGCCGGTCAAAATTTTTTATTTAGTTTATATGTATTATTTTTTACAACTCCTTGATTGACTTTGTGCCAATGAATTTTATATTTTTTTTCAATTAATAATGACTCAAAATGTTGGGTATGAAAATTTGTGTACTATATTCTCTTAAAATGCAGTTTGTGTACTCTTTGGCAATAAGATGATGATGAGTGCCATGGTTCTTCATCGTCCTAATCATTATCGCCTGATGAGAGAGAGAGAGTTTATCGCGATAGCATAATGTTTAATCTGTAAGGAAGACAAACAAGTCTTATCAATAAAAAAACACAGAAAACTATTTCAAAAGTAAATCTTCGTACCTGCTTTATTTAACTTCATAATAATATTTTTAAATAAATCACTGATCACAAAAATATTTACCTAAACCCATCACAATCTCTTTAGAAAACGAAAATTATTTTATACGCAGCGTTAGCATACTCTAAGTCCGGTAAACAGCTTATGTTCGCTGTGAAAGTTAGAAAAATGAGAGGGACTGCGGAATGCTCTTCGGAATATTCTCTGTGGAATGTGGCTACTTTTTAATTGTCTTCAAGTTTTTAAAAATTTACTTATGGACGCCTAGCCGCATTATTTC
>NW_016185917.1:0-4771 GCF_001687245.7 Rhagoletis zephyria | reverse complement strand
TATGTGTATGTATATATATGTCACTTTGTAGAATAAAGTTATCAACAGCTAAGGAATGCAAACAATTTTATTGATGACTAAATCGGGAGAGAAACGTTTAAAATCGCGTAAACGTGCATATCTGATTGAAGCTTTGACTTTTACCAGCAAAGCGGTGTGGTGGCAAATGTGGAAAGATGTGAATGCATGACTATAGTTAAATCTGAATAAGAAGTATCAAACGATTATCCATACATGAGCGTTTTGTAGATACATATATTTAAGTGCAACTGACTACTTTTGTACTTAGACAAAAGTTAGTATAGGATAGATGAAGAACGGTGTTCGCTGGCCTTAAATGATATACATATTTAATTCCTTTCAATTGAACTGCAACGCTTAAATAAATGTTACTTGTAAGATATAGTTCTCCGAAAATGCGTGATCCATGAATTGTCTATGAGTTAAGCTTCAACTTTTCAATTTCTGCTGATCCGAAAGCCCCTTCTTTCACAAGACCGCAGGTGCATGTTTTTTAAATGAAATTTTAAACACAACTTAAAAAGCACTCCAAATGTTAGCCAGAGTTATATTATTATGGATTTCGAGATTTGATTTAATTTAAGAGATTAAATTCAATAAAAGTTATCTATGAAATTCGATCTACACTCCAGTGCACTACATCTCTTCGTTAAGTATGTAGTTAGCTCAATTATTTTTTCAGCGTCTTCTTTATCGACAAATTTATTTTTCGCATTTTCACGCTTTAGTAAACTTTCTTCTTTTACAACGTATTCTATGCTGTAGTAAAAATCTTTGTAGTATGCTCCCTAATTTTTTGTTAGTTCACTTACACATAAGTGCCGCCAACACGCCACACTTAAGTTTCCTCTGCGTTTTTACAAAGTTTTTGGTGCAATGTTTGTCTATCCTCCACTCACACTCGAGAGCTGAAGGGCTTGCCACAATAGCAATGAAGAAGACCCACTCATTTTCGTTACTTTTGTTAGCGAGCAAAGCAGATCAGGCATCAATGAGCAGGCGACGGACGATACGGTTGAAGGAGAACCAGCAGATATTGTTGCATTGGAGGAAACTTGTACTCTGTCCGAGTGAAGTGGATTTTCGTTCGATTTTCTTTCAACCAGCATTCGAAATTTAATGCTCCTATGAAAGCGATGGCGTGCAGAATGTAAGTTTATTTTGTTTTGTAACTTTTTCTAGTGTTGCAGCGTGAATTTTTTGTGGTACAATATTGATGGGTAAAAAAAATGAAATCACTTTTGTTTGGATTGCCTTGGTGGCAGCTCGAGTACGTTTTCATATATTTCTCACAGCTTTAAATCCGTTTAGGTTCGTTTTTACTTATTTTTCGCAATACTTTTTTGTATCTTGTCTTCTTATTTTTATATGCAATATTTATTTACAATATTCTCCTTGCTGTGTTGGCAATGTGGCTTCTTGCTGCAGCAATATTTCTGCGCCATTTGTGTCTTCGTCTGCCTGTCCACTTTTCTAAGATGCCAATGAAGCAATAAAGAGCCTGGTTATACTTCAGTAGTACCTAGGAAAATGTGTCTGCTTACATATCTCCGCATGACTCGCAAATATTTCCCTGACTCCTCTATCAAAATCGACTGTCAATATTCACTTCACTTGAGGAAAATATAAAAATTGCTTTGTACTAGCTAGAGTGGGTTGAAAAGCAATCGAGCAGAGAAAGGATACAGACGTCACTCTTTCACGAAAAATTCATTTGAAATCTGAAAGTCGTCTTCTCACTGGTATTGATATGGAACAACTACCTTTCTTACCTTTCTAACTCTCAAGTACGTCTTGGTCATCTCATTGTTTTTTGCTTCAAGGAATATCTAACATTTGATCTTTCTTAAACTGGCCAATATTTTATAATTTACACTGGAAATATAAGTTCCCAAATTTTTTTAAATCTCCCGACATGTCTTTCGTTAAATAAGAAAAGCATTTTTCAAGCATTTATGGTTGACCCAGCATAATTTTGACTAAGATCAACTAATCCCTTATATTAACTGATGAAAATATTCCCTCAACTTAATCTCGTATATGAGAATGTCGGTATAAAAATAAAATTTCTCACACATACAATTTCTTCCTAGTACAGGGATGCTAATTTTTGCGCCTTTTACGATCCGGGATTTTCGAGATGTGGTTATCACAATCCCGGGATCCCGGTATTAGTCCCGGGATTCAGATATTCATTGCTTTTCAACAAATTAAATTGAAAAAATTGCTTCTATCCCTCCTACCATAAAATAAATAATAAATAAGTGGGTTTGAAACCTACTTTTTTATTTAAAGTGGCGTTTTTATTTTTTCTCTCTGGCGTCAGGATTTATTTTAAAGGACTTTGTAATAAAAAAGACATGATTAATTCCAAAAATTATTTCAAAATTTAATGCGATGTAGAATAAAAAAAATATGGGTACCAAGTGAAAGAGGAACTTTTTTTTTGGAATTTAAAAAATTAAAGCAAATATTGCGAAATGTCAAGGATAAAATTATAAAAACACATATGGATATGTAGGCAATAGCCTTACATATTCCTACTTAAAATACAACTCCACTTCTCACTAGTTTGCTTCTCTTCACACTATTCTACTAAGCTACATACATATGTATGTATATCTCAGGGTACACATGCACTTCTTCGTCTGCATCTTAGTTTAAATTTGGTTTTATTTGTGTTTGTATTCCTTGGACATTCAATGCCCACTTGAGACTGGTTTCTTTTGTCGTCACTGCTGCTTTAAGCAAGCTTCCGACAAAGAGGTCTGGGGCGTTCATTTGCTCCACTTGAGTTTGTCAAGTGTTTGTGGCACTGTCAATTATTCCCGTTTTTTACTTTAGATACGCAGGCAGCTGAGCAGCAGTAATAAGGCTATGCTTTCGAGTATAAGTGAAGCAAAATTTAAGAAAAAATTGTAGGTAGTAAGTTGGAAAAAAAATGCTGAAAACAATGCAGTAAATGAGGGAAAGAACTTGCCGTTTATTTCCTCAGTAACTTGTAATTACTTCATTTGTTTCGCAGTCAACATGATGATGTTGTTGTTGACGTTGGCGGTAGCAGGCAGGGTTAGCGACAAAATTATTCGGGAAGTTAATACAACTGAAATACGAAAAATTTGCTATGCAACCAAAGGGAAAACAAACTAACTAATTTGTATAAAAGACGCCAAGAATTCATTTAAATTGCAAGTACAATTGCGTGTTGTCGTGTTTATGGAAATTCAATATTTGAAAGCAAATTGATATGTCCGGGTGTAGCTGAGTGCGCAAAGATGCTTGCCTCAACTTGTTGATATCCTGAGAGGCTCAGTGATTATTCACTTCGCGGATGCTTTTTCATTTTAATATGCGCGTAATTGAATTGAATATTTGTCAGATTAAGACTAAGACTAAGACCAAAACTAAAGCTAAGATTAAGACTAAAGTTTAAACTAAGCCTAAGACGAATACAACGAGAATGAGATGATGAAAGAGGAAGAGTTATAGAAAGAGAAAGAGAAAGATAAAGAGAAAGAGAAAGAGAAAGAGAAAGAGAAAGAGAAAGAGAAAGAGAAAGAGAGTTGAATTCAAATGCGAGTACATGTACGAATACGAATGCGAATAAGAGGATAATGGGATCCGCAGCGTTGCCCATGCGCACACCTTTTTTTTTTTTAATAATTTCCGATGAAGTCCCATAACTTCTCACAGAACTCAATAAATGTGTACTTCGAGATGAAAGGATTAGAGCTCTGGGTCCGTTTTTGAAAAATAATTGATATATTAAATTGCTTTGAATGATTGTATTTTTGGCTATTCATACATGTGACTTTTACGTAAAAACTACGCCACGAATCTTGCCATGGGACTTTCCTCTCAATTTCCAATAAAAAATGTCTGCCTTTTGACTATAACGCCTTCCTTTTCCATATTAGCTGCATACTTGCACTAATGTATTCGAGCTTTTCAATATCTTAGGCTCGACACAGTTCAAAAAATATCTCGTCACTGCAATGACTTTATTTTCAAGGCGCTGATGATATACATATATAAGCACTGTCACTGGACGTTTAAGCTCAACCTTTTTCCCAACATCGGCCTATTTACTTTTTATTTATCGACTACATTACCTTCATTTAATTCGGCTGTCATCACTCCTAATATACATACTACAACATCACACGCTAACTAGCCTTTCTCGGAAACTATCACCACAAAAGCCGCAGTTAGCTCATTTCCAAAACGTATAATAAACGATGAAAAATAATTACTTTCTGATTAATTTTTAATTAGCTGATACGATAAAGTTGTCAAGCGACTATGCACCAATCAAGATTGCCTCAACCAGATGAAATATTGACGAACTTAAAATGCAATCTGTAGTAAAATCAAAAGTATCGGCGCCCATACCGGTTCTCAATTGTGACAAGCAGCGAGTGATGTGTAAATGAACACATTCAAACTTTGCTCCACACTTATTTACCCAACTTACAGTAGTGCGTACATAGATAGTGTCGTAACATTATTGAGAGAATCAAGTCAGACAAAAGTCAGTGAAAAGCGGATGTTGCAAGAGCGGGTGCACATGCGCGCGCGTCACCAACTGAAGCGGGCTTCCTTTTCATGTTGAAAAAATTGCCAAAGCTCTTGTGTACTCGTATACACAAGTGCCCCTGCTGCTTAGCGCAATATTTGCCCCCAACTCGGTTAGCTTGCTGCTTTTTTTTGTGACATTTGAATGTTGTAAGTAGCCGTCAAAAGCTGGTTG
>NW_016185914.1:0-4771 GCF_001687245.7 Rhagoletis zephyria | reverse complement strand
CCATGCAATCAACTGGTATTTTTTTAAACTTGGGGATGTCCTACGAGATTAAAATTGTCAGATTTTGGTCAGAAATATACCAGTCTTATAGTAGTTCAAAATATACAGAAAAATACTAGTTCAATTACTACTTTGGCAGTCAAAAAATAAAATGAATTCAGGAATATACAATACAAGACTTTTGATTAAGTACACTTTAGTATATTACACATTTTTATTTAGCAACCTTAGATTGCCAATAATTAGTGTTAAATTTTTTGATTATTAATTAAAAGCCAAAATAAATACATAAATATGCCAAGCTTTCGAAAATAAATTTAAACGCATTTTGCATAAAATTTTATTAAAACTAAAAGGTTTCAGGTACAACAAATACTATATTTTTATCTTCTTTAATAATATTTGATATGCAAAAGAAAACATTTTAGTTAAAAATAAAATGAATACTTTGGTTTATTTTGGAGTGAACTATAATAAAAACAAAAGTTTTCATTTAAAAAAATTAAATGCGTTAACTTTGCACATTTCAGTAAATTCTTTTTAAAACTTTATAAATGTAATAATTAATGTTAAAAATTTGAGATTTGGATAAGAATAAAATAAATAAAGAATTCAAGCAGTTATTAAATATTCTTAATTTTTGTCTATAGTTTGGCTTGTTGATTGATAGTAGTAATTAATCAAATAATTGTATTTATCGTGTAATTAAAAAAAAGCCCAAAGTAATTGAAAATAACTAAATAGTGATGTAATTAAAATTAATGAATTAATTAACATTTTTTAAGTAATGAAATGTTTTTTTTGCGAGTGCGATTATTTATTAAAAGTGTAACGATGCGTATATTGAAAATTTTTTTTTCCTGAAGAGAAGTTATTACTGGTAATTAAAAGTTATTTGATAATTTCTAAAATTTAATAAATGAATTTTATATAGCTCTGTAAATTTGACGTGAAAAGTTGGACTTGAAATTATTTCATTTTAATATTTAAATAAAACAAAAACTAAATACCTAGTTCCGCAGAGTTTCGATTCGAAATTCATTAAATCTTATTATTATTCATTCAATAATTTTCATTTTTCAGAAATGCCAGAGTAACAAATTTCCACCAAATTCAATAAACTTTTTAAAAATAATTCCGCCATATTAGATCTGCCATTTTGAATTTTAAAAATTTATGATTAGATTCATATCCAGCGACTTCAATTACCCAGGAGTAACAAGTTTCGATCGAATTTAATAAATTTTAAAAAAAATTAACGCCATATTACATCTGCCATGTGGGATTTTTGAAACCCGACTGAAGATTTGTTATCAGTGACCCCATAAACTGGTAAATACGAAGTAGTGTACGAAACCATCCAATTTCCGGCTAAATTCTCTATTCAAACCACTCTGAAAGGAAGAGGAATTGACATTTCAATTACCTATTTGGTCCAAAGTATAACTTATTGACTAGCAAATACCCGGCGCGCCCATTGCGCCTTAAAAGTATTTTTGTGTTTTTTGTGGTTTTTAAGCCGTCTTAAGCAGGGATCACACGATTTGTATATTTGTACAATTTGGCAGTTTTGAAATTTTCTATTGAGCTGAACTCACTCTCGATAAAAATTTTTTAGACAACATCACATTGCGTCTGCCAAAATGTACAATTGTTTGACCCCTGCTTTAGTTATGCGTCTTTGCACNAATTTTATTTTCTCCGATGCCAATGTGCCTCGGTATCAGAAGACAGGCAGCAACAGGAACCACTAATTTTAATGCCACCGGGGGAAAGCGGAGAGCCTCGGCTTTACGTCAAGATAGAAGAGTTCTGGTTCCGGTAATTGCGCTCGATATTGATGTGAGTAATTATTTGTATAGCATATATGAAAGTCAGGCTGAAAAATATAGCTATGTCTTCCTATTGCTTCCGAGTATCTCTGCGGAGATCCAACTGTATTTGTGCCAGTCATAACTTGTACTTACTTAAACTACGTGAACAAATACATGCATAACAAACAAAAACTTTTCTCTCAATACCTATTCTTCATTTGACATAAATTTTTATTGCTGCCTGCTACTCACTCTTATTGTTTAATTGTCCATTTAATGAGTGATGAGCGCGTGCGCATTTGCTAACACAATGGCCGTTTCTACAATTTTAGCTCCACCAGTCCCTTTTCTTTTGATCATCTAGTGAATAATAATACAAAAATGTATGTACATACATTCATATGTGTGTACGTCGCATAGCATGCGGTCAAGTATCAACCCTGTCGGAAAATGCACTAGTGCCGAACTGGTTGTTGGGTTTTAGGGAATTTAGAACCATTACTAATTGCACGTTAGTTCTTTTTTACATGCTAGCAACTGGCGAATTTAACATCGCTATGTCCTGCGAAGTGTCCTTTGCCACCCGCAGTATAAATTTTTCGCTAGTTCTCAAACAGTTATAAATTCGACAAATGAGATATATAAAGAGCAAGCATTCCTTTCTGTATAGTTCCTACATACGTCACCCAAGATACAGATTTCAAATGAGAAGGTTTTGTATTCGCCCTTTTTTCGGAAAATTTTCATATCATAAATAAAATATGTAAGTAGTTCGACCTCTTAGAAAACAATGCATTTTTAATTGGTCTTACTTCTTGCATCAAAATATATTTAAAAGAAAAAATTGGACATACCAATTTTCACTCGAAGTGATATGTAGCTTTAAAAAGTAAAATACATTTTTTACGTAAAAGTGTCAAATCACGCTTCATTTGGACCGGTGTGGATCTGGTTATTATCAGACTGGATCGTTTTTGGCTATAAAGAACAAGTACTGAACTAGAAATTTTATTCACTAGTTCGGATTTTCCCTACAGGGAATAAGCGCCATCGCAGCAGTGTGGCTCACAAAAACACTTACAAGCATTCACACACATGCAGCGCTAAATGAGTAAATTGTGTGTGAAAATGTGTGCCAAAGTTTTATTGTAGACTGTGTCGCACAGATATTATGAATTTCTAAAGCGAAATGGCTGTCGACTTTCATTCTTATACAAAAAAACAAAACAAGTATAATTTATGAAAGAATGCGAATAATCTAAAGCAAACCTTTTAGTGCATTTATTAAGAACTTTTAAGAATTTGTGGAAATAACGCTCAAAGTAAAACTGCAAATATGTATTTATATCTTACTGGCTTTTGTTATCAAATAATTTTTGAAAATTAATTGATGATGTCAGTTATTGCAGTCAACTTGCTTTTTATTCCACTAAATATGCTTTTAATTATAACGTAAATTCGATTTCTTCGGCACTGCATCTGCCTTCAATCTTTGTGGCTAATATTAACATTTTATTGGTATTGAAATATTCAGAAGGCTAAGTGGTTACTAAAATCGTCAGTCGTTCTCAATATCAAATATTGAATATTGTCCAGTAGCATTGTCTACATATACATACATACATATATACAGACGAACCTTCATAGCTACAACAAAACTTGGCCACTTTCATTCGTAGCTACGAAATTTACCGCCCGCCACTTCACCATTCTCATCTGCCCTGCATCAACTCATCTACAGTGGGGAACATCCACATTCCGCCGCTACCAACTGTCAACCAACCATTGCTTAACTAGCGCACAGCATCCAATCGCTGCCAAAGCGACAGTTAAATGACCAACGACAATTAGTTTTAGAGTTGCTTTTAAACGTTTTCATTTTAGCTTGAGCCCAAATGCTTTAGTTCATTTGCCGTTGTTAATGTTTTTGTGAAATAAGTATCTGTGCCGTTGGCTCGTGTGAGCTTCGTTTTGCTTTTTTTTTCTTAAAAATTTGTTGTCATCTTACTTTTCTCATTTATGCTTTCAGAAATTTCCTTTGTCATCATTTCCTTCTCTTCGCAACTGAAGTGAAATTTACTTTAAAGCATCGGCTCTTATAGCTTTTAGTTTTTAAGTATACTTGGGCTTGGGGCACTGGCACCATATCTAAGTAAATACCACGTGCATACATATGTATATGTATTAGGGTGTTCGATTTTGCACTTTTCTTCCAAAACCGGTTTTCGAGTTATTAGAACAATTTCAATTGAAGCGGTTTTATTTTCCTTAATTTTCATAGGTGAAAATGCTTATTTTGGTATGAAGTCATGAGGAAAAATTATAATACAGTACTTCCTACGTTCATTTTACTCCTTGTAATTTCATAAGTAAATTTCTTCGGACATAAGCTCAGGGTGAACATTTCAAAGCACCCACCCAACTTTTTGACGCTGACATTTTACAAGAAATACTAAATCCGTCTTTGGAAAAAAACGAGTCAATCACCCTAATATGTATATGTATGCATGTAGATATATATGTATTTTTTTTGTTTTACGGCACACATTTGTAAGCAATTGTGCTTGGTCATTTATCGCTGCCTACCTTTGACGGTGCCTCTGTAGCTCAGATCAGTTGCTCCACACTCTTTAAGGGGGCACTTAAATGACGACGAAAAAGCGAAAGTTATGAACAGTTGCATTGTCAAGTGGTAGGTTTTTAAAAGATGCTGTGTAACAGGCATTGACTTCTGCATTATATGCATATGTACATACAAATGAACATACAAATTTATTATTGAAGAGCTAAAGTAGCGGAAATAGCCCAGCAGATAATTACGAGTCGTTTTTCCTTAATATAATTGAGAAAATGTCAATATCTTTTGAGATTCATAACGGGTGATTCATCTGGACTGTCATATTTATTTTCTTCTTATTTTTATATTCAGTATTGTTTGAAAATTCAACATGGAAAGG
>NW_016185912.1:0-4772 GCF_001687245.7 Rhagoletis zephyria | reverse complement strand
GGGAGAACTCTTTACACGCATGCATGGAGTAGTCGCGATTTTTGCAGGGATCATATAACTACGATTTTGCATATTTTTCAACATTATTGTATTATTTTTTTCACAAAAAATATGAGTTTTTACAGCATTATTTATTTATTAATATTTTGTCATAAAAAAATTTAAGACAACAATTATTTTGTATAGTATTTGATTTCAAAAACAATAGAATATGTTTTGACAAGATTAATAGATATCGTCGATGTTTTTGTAGAACCGCCCATCGCCCAATTGCAAAACCGCCTATCTTACGGCACTCAAATTTTACAGTAGAGCGAAAAAACGGTTTATTCTTTGAAGGCATTGCCTTGATAGGCGGTTTTTCTCTAGCTATTATTTTACAAATCTGTTGTTTTAGTATCGATTTAACAATTTGTATGCATAAATCTCGATGCCTGGATTTCAGGGTTACCAAATCTCATTTTTGCAACTGGTCGATGGGCGGTTTTGCAAAAACATCGACGATGTAGTTTTTTCATATAAAATAAGTTTAAGAAAATAATTCCTTTTTGTTGTATTTCGCAAAAACATTAACTTTTCCTAGTGTTTTCCTAATAAGTGGTTTCGAAACTTTGATGTAGTTATACCTGTTTTTGAGAAAAGCCTCTCCCAAAGGACAGATGACCCAACAACTTATGTATAGACGGGCTTGCTTATATAGCTGCGGAAATGTAGTCCGCATATCTTCCCATTCCTCTAATGAGTTGCTTTTCAAAGAAGAACTGAAGCATAATAACATACTTAGGGTTTACACCGGACAATATTGTCAAGACAATTATGTCAAAATGATGTGTTTTGTTGTAATATGAATTCGCCGTGTTTACAACAAACATATCATTTTGACATAATTGTCTTGACAATACTGTCTGGTGTAAACCCTAAGTTAGTTAGGGTTTGCACCAGACAATACTGTCATAACAAAAGCAATACATGCACACTTTTTCAACTAATAGGGGTCTTCATCAAAGGTGATAAACTTTTGATAAACTTGATAAAGTAATAAGTTTATCATTTTGATAAATGAACTGTCAAACTTTGTATGGAAATCTATTTAACCAATGTTTATCACTTTATCAAACGATTTTGGTGGATAAACGCATAAATTTCAGCAAAATTCTACTCTGACAAGTTGCCAGGTGGTAGATTTTGTTACGAACACAAAAAAAGAAAATTTGCACAACGGACGAGGTATGAATGAAACGTAACTAGCCAAATAAGTTGAATAATAAACAATTTTGTGCAATTGTTTACCAAGGTACGTCATGAAAGAAAGCGGATAAACTGATAAATTAAAGCAATTTATCCCTGATAATTCCCTAGGGTGGGGTAACAACCACTAAAAAAGGTGCGGAAAAGTCGGGAGGGGTACCAAACGAAGCGTTTCGGCCCCCCTAATAACAATCCGGAGGGGGGAGGGGGATAATATTATTAACCATTTAAAAGTTATGAATAAAAAACTTTTGTTAAATTTCGTTGTTTTCTATGGGCAATTACACCGACAAAGATTCACTAAATCACCTGTTCTCACTTTTTCAACACTATTAAAATATATAATTTAACTTATTTATTAAAGAAACACATAGTTTTATCAACCTAAGATAGATTATTTTGTTATTAAAAAGAAGTTGACAATCTTTGCGAGCTGAAACGCGAGATTCCAAAATAGCTATAGTGCTGCCACTGTATTAGTATTTCGTAATAATTCACTTTTCCTTATGAGATGTGTGCACTGTTCAATGCTTTTCGGTATCTTCTTTCGTTTAATATATATATAAATAATGAAAATTTTTAATAAAAAATCGCGCGATTTTTTATTAAAAATTTTCGTCTGCGGCGCTTTTTCCATAAAAATCAATATTTCGATAAATAATGAAAATTTTTAATAAAAAATCGCGCGATTTTTTATTACAAATTTTCGCTTGCGGGGCTTTTTCCATAAAAATCAATACTTCGATAAATAATGAAAATTTTTTAATTTGCATAAAAATCAATACTTCGATAAATAATGAAAATTTTTTATAAAAAATCGCGCGATGGTAAAGCGAAATTTGCTATTATATTTTGGTTACAATATCTTTAGATGAAAGTAAAAAGAAGAAGAAGAAGTGTATAGTGTAAACTGAGTATAATAGCGCAAAGAAATGTGAAATAAAGTGGCAATACCCACGATTTGAGGTTATAATAATTTTTTATTAACGAAATATATAAAATAAAAGTGAATAAATGATTTGGTTTGCATAAAAAATAACCGGAAACGTTTTAGTAGTGTTTTAAAAGTGGAAACTGGTGATTTAGTGCATTTGCTCATAGAAAACAACGAAATTTAACAAAAGTTTTTTGTTCATAACTTTTAAATGGTTAATAATATTATCTCCCCCTCCGGATTGTTATTAGGGGGGCCGAAACGCGTCGTTTGGAACCCCTCCCGACTTTTCCGCACCTGTTTTAGGGGTTATTACCCCACCCTAGAGAATTACCTTATCCCTTTATCACTTTATATGAAGACCCCTAATAAATTCATACATTTCCATACATTGCGTTTTTGACAACTAATACGTATTTCTTTATTGTCTTGACAGCTTTGTACACGTGCTGTAAGTTTTGCGCTTCTGATACAAGTACATTTTCTTCGATAATGGGAATCGTTGTAAAAAGTATCGAGTACAAAAGTACTTGGTAAATTGAGAAAAGTATCGAGTATGTACTTGGATGTACTGTATCGATTCATCCCTAAAAACAACAGAACGCCTTTTATTTTTACCTTCAGCGGGATAATTGTTACTATATACTATCTTTATTGCGATCAAATGTTTCAATATTTGCAGAGTCAGCGTGTAAATATTCAGTTACTTCAAGAATCCGCTTGTAATGAGATTGTTAATCTCTTGGAGCTCATTGATGGTCCCAAATTGCTGTTATTGGATGAAGAAATACTGGGCCCTCTTGGTTTGGTGGCCTCACCAAACCTGTTTTCTGAACGGAGTGTTAAATTACTAAAATTCGGTGTTGAAACACAGCTACCGCGCGATGCCTGTAATGTAATATACGTCGTTAGATCACAACTCTGCCTAATGGACATATTAGCCGATCATGTAAAAAAAAATCTAGATAAAAATCGGCAATTTCACATTTATTTTGTACCAAGAAGGTCCTGCTTGTGTATCAAACACTTGGAGAATTTAAAAGTTTATGATAATTTTACCCAAATAAAAGAATTGGAGTGGAATTTCCTGCCCGTAGACAATGACATTGTTTCAATGGAAATGTCTTTCGCTTTCCGCGATGTTGAAGTAGATGGTGATCCGACAGTCTTGTATCAGGCAGCTGTAGGCTTGGTACAATTACAACGTCTCTATGGACGTATACCAAAGATTTATGGGAAAGGCGCCAATTCGCAAAGGGTTTGGGAGCATGCAAAACAATTAGGCGCGGAGGAAAAGATTTGGAATGGCGATAAAGGGCTAATAGATCAAATTATACTTCTGGATCGCTCCATTGATATTCTTAGTGGTTTAGCTACTCAACTAACATATGAAGGATTAATCGATGAATTTTTCGGAATTAAAAATAACCAACTTTCATTACCTGCTGAACACTTTGCCTCACGCGCAGAAGAACAAAGCCCAGCACAGCCTCAACTTGTATCCGGAAAAAAGACTATCTTTTTGAATTCAGGAGAAAAGTTATACGCCGAATTAAGAAATAAAAACTTTAATGAAGTTGGCAAAATTCTTTCTCGGAATGCGCGTGAAATTAGTTCCCAAATGAATACAAATGCGCAAGATGCATCTGTACAAGATATGAAACGCTTTGTAGACAAATTGCCGGCTTTGTTGGCACAAAAACAGTCTGTGGCAGTGCATACTTCGATAGCTGAATTAATCCGAAAAGAACTAGATGCGTTCGATTTTTCTGACGATCTTGCGGCCGAGCAAGAGTTTATGATGTGCGAAGACATAGATAAAGCCAGTGCCTATATTGAAGGCTTAATTGCAAAAAAAGCAGACATCCGGAGAGTTTTGCGTCTGTTGTCTATGCAATGCGCGGCCGCCTCGGGGTTCAAAGAGAAGGTCAATATTGAATAAGTAAGAAAAACCGTTGTTACAAAATAAATTCAAATTCTTCATTTAGGTTTTAAATTATTACAAACGCGAGTTGGTTCAGGTATATGGTCTTCATGTTCTGCTGAAAATAAGCAATCTGGAAAAGGCTGGTCTTCTTTACACTCAGTCGGAATCACGCTCTTACGCAGTGCTGCGCAAGGTAAATTTTAATCAAATCAAAATTTGGAAAATGTAATACACCATCGCCTTCTTTCAGACTCTTAATTTAACAGTAGATGACGTTGTGGAAGTGGAGCCAAAAGATATAAGTTATGTACACAGCTTTTATGCACCTCTCACTGCTCGTATTATCGAACAGACTATAAAACCGTTAGGGTGGCAATCATTGAAAAGTCAAATAAATAATTTGCCAGGACCAACATTTGAAGACTTTCAAGCACAGTTAATATGTATTGGAGGTCGTCACAATTCCTCTACTCCAATCGAAGGTTCAGCTCTCAACATTCCTCGCGTCATTATGATATTTTTCATAGGTGGTTGTACATTTGCGGAAATAGCAGCGCTCAGATTTCTTTCGCAGCAGGAAGATAACAATGTTGAATTCGTTATAGCAACTACAAAAATTATAAATAAGCATACATTTATTGATTGTTTAATGTAATAAATCTG
>NW_016185911.1:0-4772 GCF_001687245.7 Rhagoletis zephyria | reverse complement strand
TTTCCGTAACTAATTTATCAACGTGGCGCGTAGTTCGAATTAAATAAAGTGTGTGGCCTTAAGAGAGAGCTCTAGGTAAGTATAAATGAGCATTGTGGCAGTTGGTGACACTTGACAGGGTCAACATATGCAACATATTGCTATTGCTTTAGCGTAACGTCTTTCGGCCCGACAGTGGCAGAGTGAGTGGTCACTAAGTGTAAAGCCATAAAATAGAAGTAGCAACAGAAAGAGAAAGAGAAAAACAAAAGAAGACTTCAAAGTCTAGGGAACTTCATTCTCGGACGCGCATTTGAGCACTTGTGCAACTTGCGGCATAGGGACATAGATAATGTGGCTAGCAACAACAATTAAAATCACCAAGGCAAAAGGGGGTGTGTGTGAGTTTAAAATTCCCGAGAACATTTTTCCAGTAGTACCAGAATTNTGCAGAGACACACACAGGAACACGCGATTACTGAGTTTTTGTATATGTACATACATATGTATGTATGCTTGTGTGTATGCTCCAATGCGCCATCCATCTACTCGTACTACTTCAATCATTCGCCCCCACTCATTTCATTTAATGCAGATAAATATTTCCGTAACTAATTTATCAACGTGGCGCGTAGTTCGAATTAAATAAAGTGTGTGGCCTTAAGAGAGAGCTCTAGGTAAGTATAAATGAGCATTGTGGCAGTTGGTGACACTTGACAGGGTCAACATATGCAACATATTGCTATTGCTTTAGCGTAACGTCTTTCGGCCCGACAGTGGCAGAGTGAGTGGTCACTAAGTGTAAAGCCATAAAATAGAAGTAGCAACAGAAAGAGAAAGAGAAAAACAAAAGAAGACTTCAAAGTCTAGGGAACTTCATTCTCGGACGCGCATTTGAGCACTTGTGCAACTTGCGGCATAGGGACATAGATAATGTGGCTAGCAACAACAATTAAAATCACCAAGGCAAAAGGGGGTGTGTGTGAGTTTAAAATTCCCGAGAACATTTTTCCAGTAGTACCAGAATTGCGTAGGAAGGAGTTTAGCCGCACAATAAATGTGAACTCTCAAGCGGAACTGACTCTGACAATTACAGACATTAACAATAATGAGTAGATTGTGAAGAGCTGGTAAAGGCACGGCAGTGGAGCAGAGAGAGTGTTTTTGGGGGGAAATTATTGTCAGCGCAGTCTGGAGATTCAACAAGTGCGCAAAGAACAATAGAAAGAAAAGTTGTGTTAGGAATGCGGACGGACGGACGGACGGACGAACGTGTATGTGCGTGCGTATGCCTTTGTTGTAGCACCTACCATTTGAACTGGTTGGATAACCGTGGAGGAAGTGGCCACAAAATATTGGACAAGCTAAAAATTACACACAAATGCGTGTTGCATGGCTGGCTACGCTCCTTAATTGAGTGCAATTTATTTGTTTAACAATTAAATTAAAATTTTAATAGCGATAAATTAAATAAAGTGTGTGTGGTGGGAGACATTGATAAATGTACAAATTTCTAAGCAAGCGGAAAAGAACAAAGTCAATTTAAAGTTTAATTATTAGAGATAATATTAGCTGATTCAAGTGTTCGAATCTTGGTTCGATGTGGAGTAAAACTTGCGTGGGGAAGAGTCTATGTATGAGTATAAACTTTAAGGGAAAACTTAAGAAATGAGTTTACGTCATAAGGACCGCCAGCGTACTAGATATCTGGTCCTTTTGGTGCCAATGTACATGCTACGAGCCCAGCTCCTAATTTACATGGTTTGTTTCATATGCCGGTTAAGAATTGCAAATGTGTGGCAATTAGGCAAATGAAGTAGGAATCAGTTTATTTAGCATTTTGTGTTGCATACATCTTGGCGCGCCATTTGCTACTCGCAATCTGGATGCATGCAATACTCGGTGAGCAGTCCTTGTATTTTGTCAGCCGTATGACTCTGAATGGAATAAAAAAGTAGATTTTGTTAACCTGATTGTGATGTGGACAATAATGGAGTCGCGGCTGAGGTAAAAATTATATTGTGTGATTCGGTCTGCATCTTCAACAGAGAAGCATTCTTTTTTTACCTTGGATAAGATATGGGAAATAAAGTAGGCATATCTACTGCCAATCAGTGTCATATCCTTCAAAGCATTAAAATTCAAAATAATTTAAGATCAAAACCTGTTTAAGCCAAACAGTAGGCTAGTGAATGAAAGTAGATTTTTTGTTCCCTACTTTTCTTCGAATCCGTTTATTTCCTACTCCTTGGATTTCCCAAATGAAATGTTCGAATGCTTTTTTTTAATGCAAGCCTCTTTCACATTTCTTAGCACCGCCTTAAATGCAATTTGAACGTGAATTGTTATTGCATGCAAGCTCGCCCCTTGGCGCTTATCGCTAAGCTCTTACATCTTTAACCAGGCCCCCTTTTTTGCGGAAAAAAGCAATTTTCGCACTAACAAAACTCATTTTTTAAAAACGAGGAATTTATCTGCGCTACAAAGTATGCAACGGAAATCATCAAAAGCGTGAAAGGAAGAAAAGCTTTCAGCAAAAAGTTTAGTGCCGTCAACAATTTTTACAGATTTCACATTTTGCGCACTTTTATGATTTTTTCCGAAGCTCCGAAGAAGCTAAAAAGGGGATGGGAGTGAAACGTGAAAAGAAAATGCATTTGTATACATAGACGTAAGCTGGAATTCATATACATAAAACTATAACAAGCTTATAGAATTTTCCAAGCTTCCAAAGCTACTCACATACCAAGTTTGCACACATATTTTCATACATATGTTTCTGAGTATGAGTAGGTAGCTTCACACTGCTTTTATGAGCATTTTTCGCAGCATAAAAATATTAAAATTGCAGAAAAAGGATCAGAGAAGTGCGATGGGGCGATGGTAGCCTCAATGCACGCGGAGCGCGGATTGGGATGATGTCCTAAAATATGTATGTATGTACATATATATGCAAAAAGTGGCTTGTAATGCCGCCCATACGGCCCTCGCTAGTCACTTGCATCCTTTCCAAACCCACTGCGAACTTTACATAAAACTCTCTCAAGCAATCCGAATGCATATTACAAATATCCTTGAGTATTCCAATCCACACTTCACTTATCCTTCACATTTGCATAACCAATTGGCATCGCTGCGTGGGGCAAGTGTAAATGTGTGGCTTCGCCTTTGTCAGCCTAAATTGGGATAAAATGCTTGCAAAATCAACCCTTTTCCACCACAGCAACATTTTCCTACGTTTCGAGGCACTTCAGCCTAGCCTAACAGCTACATTTCAAACATCCAATTTTATCTCATTTCCGATTTCGTTATTTTTGTGCTTTTGGGCAAAGCAGTGTAATGCAATAAAATAAAAATATGTGAAGTGGCTCAACATTTCCTCAGCGATTTCGTCCCAATTTATGGTTAGTTTCGGTATTATGCTTCAACGAGTTTATACGAAATGAATATGTGTGAAAAATTTGCGTAGAATTTGTCGGAAAATATGCATAAATAATTCTTTTATTCGGACTGCTGAGAAGATTTTTTGTTGCACTTTCTTGTGATATTCCGAGAATTTAAGAGGGACTTGTAAGTAAGCCTTTTGTATTTCATTTTTCTTGGCCAAAGAATAAAATGAAAGATTTTGGTTTGTTTTCACTATTTAAGCTACCTCCCGGTCGGCAGTGAACTTCCAATTTTTGTATTGAAACTTTTAATTTGCATTATCTTTCAGCAAGCACTGAAACTTATTTTTGAAGCAGCGAGGCAATCCTAGAGAGAAGTCGTCGATAGTTCATAAAAACCTAGATCACTGAAATCTGTTTACTCTTTGTCCAACTTCCTTTTAAAAACAACATAGAGATTAAATTTAATTTCAAGCTACTAGCGACAAATCAAGAGCTTTCTTTTCCGTGACATGAAAATACACCAGTCGACTTAATTAATGTTAAGGCAGCCCTCACCACCTAAATGAACCGCAACTGAGGCTAATTTGAGAAATTCAAGCTGAATAATGAATTTGATTCACCATTTATGCTCATATTTAATACAAGTCACATGCCTTACGAACCTTCTCGTCCAAAATAATTCAGCCATTTGTCCATGCAAGATAGCTAACTAACTAATAGAAATTTGTGCTACATAAATTATAAAATTTAGCTGTAAAATTCATGCTAAACTCCAATAGCCATAACCATATCCGACTGACTACCTGTTGGTGTACATAGAGTTAGTTAAGGCACAAATGCAGCGCTCAGCGTACCTCATAAATCAAAGAGACAAAAAAAAAATGAAATACACCTGAATTTTATTGCTAGTTCGGGTATTAAATTTTCCACGTACTAAAATTTGTTGAGTCGTGGCGTATGTATGTATGTAGAAACCATACCGGATTAAAAGGAGGCATATTCAAGTGCTTTAACATACAGGCACACTCATACTCACGTACATACTCGTGGATGTACATACCCTGCAGGGAAACCCCGAACTGGTGAACCAAATTTGTAGTTCCGTACTAGATCTTTATCGCCAAAAATGAACTAGTCCGATAGGAACTAAATCCCCACCAGTCCAAAAATGCGAAAAGTGGGACTTTTAAAAAACAATTTTTTTAGTTTTTTTAACTAGAAATCTATATCTAAAGTGACGAATTTAGGAATAGTTCGGAACTATAGAAAANATGCGAAAAGTGGGACTTTTAAAAAACAATTTTTTTAGTTTTTTTAACTAGAAATCTATATCTAAAGTGACGAATTTAGGAATAGTTCGGAACTATAGAAAACGGGATGCAGAACGAACTAGATCTTATTTGT
>NW_016185910.1:251-4780 GCF_001687245.7 Rhagoletis zephyria | reverse complement strand
ATGTTTAATTTAATTAATACGCGGAAATGAGTGAACTGATTTGCATGGAAGTTTTCACACAGATAGTTTATGAACTAGGTTGAAAAGTAGGCTACTTCTTTTAAGAGGTACCACCTGCTAAAAGAGTTTAATTAAATTAATGCGCGGAAAAGTCTGAACGGATTTGCATGAAATTTTGCAAGCAGATAGCTTATGGCCTACAGTGGAAAATAGGCTATTTTTTTGGAAGAGTTGCCACCTGTTAAACAAGT
This sequence comes from Rhagoletis zephyria, assembly GCF_001687245.7. Taxonomy (NCBI): domain Eukaryota; kingdom Metazoa; phylum Arthropoda; class Insecta; order Diptera; family Tephritidae; genus Rhagoletis; species Rhagoletis zephyria. Next base: position 4,529 of record NW_016185910.1, on the reverse strand, counting down.
TTTAATTAAATTAATACGCGGAAACGAATGAACAGATTTGCATGATATTTCGCATAGAGATAGCTTATGACCTATGTTGGAAAATAGGCTACTATTTTAAGAGTTATCACGTATTAGGAAAGTTTAATTAAATTAACACGTTTAAATGACTGAACTGATTTGCATAAAAGTTTACACACAGATAGCTTATGGCCTAGACTGGAAAATAGGCTACTTTTTTAAGAATTGCCACCTGTTTGAAAATGATATTTTGCTCAAAGATCGTTTATGACCTGGATTGAAAAATAGGCTACTTCCTTAACCGGTTTTCAGATCAGAACGAAATTTAGTACACTTACTACGGATTTCGGAAGAATGGTGTTATACTGAAAGTAAGTCCGATAACTCAAGGCCCCTCCCATACAAATTACAATTTTCATATTACATACATATCGCTGGAAGTATTTGTGGGAGAGAACTGAAACTTGGTATAGTGATATGTATGTGAAATCAATGTTAGCATTAATCGATTGATGTTTTAAGTAATTAGTTAATTCGATTAAATTCAATCTGATTACAGTTAATCATGATTAATTTTAATCTGACTTAACAGTTAATCGTAACCGCGATTAAAAAATTAATTTTTAATCATTAACTCTTAATTTGATCAAGTAGGTTTGGTGATTAATAAAGTTATGCTGGATTTTCCCTGTGCACACAAAGCAGGTTAATCCGGTATGGCTAAGTCGGGTTTCCTCATCAATCTAAGCAATTTGGTGTGCATTTTTATTAAGATATCTACCAACAAACGTTTTACAAACTAGGTTTGTAAAAGTTCCCAGTTTATGTATTACTAATAACAATAATTATAATTTTTTTATATTATGTGCTTTTTATAAGCGTAAAACACAAAATAATTACTATAACTGGTGTTTGGTTTCAAACTCGGACAAACTAGACAAATTAATCAGATTTTATTTTTAATTGGATTAACGATTAATGTTTTAAATTAATTAAACGTAATCGTAATGTTATCATTAATCGTACAGTTGATTACGACTAATTCATTTCAATCGTCAAACGCGATTAACATTTTAATCGTTAATTTTAAACAGATTAACAGTTTGCCAACACTGTGTGAAATCATGTTAATATTCACGGAGAAAAATGGACGTTTTTGGAAAAGAGGCGTAGCCATGGGCGTCGCTACGTTTGGGCAGGGGTCTCGAGCCTCCGCCCTTCCCCCCTAGACTTTGAAGTATACCTTATATGTAGGTATACAATCTTCGACTATNAAGTATACCTTATATGTAGGTATACAATCTTCGACTATTACTGTTATAGCATGCCATTGCTTCTTAGCTCAGCAGTTGTTTGCTGTTGTATTTCTGCAGCATATTTTTAATACTGTTTAATCCTGCCTTGTATGAAAATGTATTAGCAAGGGCAAGGCCGAGGCCTAAAAGAGCCACATCTAAGTTCTAAATGCTACAAAGAGTCACAAAAAAAGAACAAGAAAAACAAAAATTTTATTTTTAACTTAAATTATTATTAGAAATTAAAAATATTGATTTTATTATTATTCTATTGTACGTAAGCTAGATATACAAGAAAATTCTAAACATTCCTTTGCCGAGATTTTCAAAATCTGGTTTTAGGTCAGGTAAAGCCGTTCGTAACAATTCTGTTAAGTGTTGGACAGTCAATAGGTACGTTCTTTTAAAATCTCCAGTAAAAAATGTCCAACAGCGAAATTCCGGCGAAATGTCATCTGTTATCTCACAAGAGCAAAATATCCAAAATAGTTCGCGAACAGAAAACTTATAGAAACTTGCAAGTTAGACGAACAGCTGATAGAAATTTTGTTTAAAGTATAAAATTGAAAACGTAAGAAAACAAATTCCGAAGTCTTATCCTGATAGAGTTCACTGACTAAACTTATTTCTTACACGTTTAATTAGTCGCGTTTTACTATTTTAACTTCCAAACCATTAAATTTAATTTTGGGATTTGCGTAAATTCCAACCAGCTGTTGGCAAAAATTTTTCCAGCAGAAACTAGCAGATTTCCCTCAAATGAAATGTCATTTTGCTCTTTCAATTTCCCTACTTTGCAAGTTTTGGATTAAAATGATACGTTTTTTATCGAATTTTTAAAAGATACTTTTATTTTTAGCTTAGTATAAATTGCGATACATTTTAATTCACAAGTCGAGGGTAACTCTTCCCATCTTAAAACTTTTATGATTTTGTAGCCACACATTAAGTTTGTCTCCTTTCATTGAACATACCACCTTTAATCTGCATATGGTATCACTGTTAGCTACAGAAAACTAGCCTGTTCCCGTACTCCAGGATTTAGTCCGAAATAGTCCGAATTCGTTTCCTTTCACACATTTATCATATATTTTGCGAACAGTTTCTCACTAAATCATGGAATTCGGGAACAGGCTAATATTGTCGTTCCTTTTCCTTTTTGATTTTGAAGCGGTCGGATGTGGTATTGGGCTAAAGACAATGTCACATGATTGGTATATTTGTACAGATTTGTATATTTTGGCAGTCGCAGAGTGGTGCTCTTTAGAAATTTGTGTTCAGCTCAGTAAATGAATTTGCAATCAACATTACTATGTAACTGCGAAAATGTACAAATCTGTACAAATGTACCAATCGTCAGTCATACGACTTAGTTAGGCCGATCTGTAGCAGCCACAGAATTGAGCTATATATCAAACTAAAGTGCAAGCTGCAGGTGCAGTTGACCGTGTTTGTCAAAAAAATAAAAAGCGGCAGAAAAGTCGATAGTGAGTAATATAATTTCGGAAAATATTCGGAAAAGTTATTAGGTATTATTCATAGCTTTGAAACATATTTCACGAAAGCAAAAAATAAAAATAGCTGAGATCCCTTTCTTTTTTAAACACCTAGGATATCACTGACCATTAAAAAGGACCCTGAATAACCGCAAACCTCAAAGCTTTACACATTTTTGTATGTGATTTTTAAAATGAACGATCCAAAATTAGCCGGTATACATATTTAAAATTTTTTATAACCAGTGGTTGAATTTTTGTACTGAAAGGGTTAACCCTAAAAGTTTAATCTACGTCTGCGAGGCGCATATGGAATGGGTCTTTTTTTAATTTTAACACAAAATTTGCTTTTTATTTTGTTGTTTTAAATAAATGTGGTTATAGTTTTTATTAAACTATGTTTTATTTTTAGTCAAACTCACAACTTCAATATTCTCAAAAAAATATGGCTGCACTGAATATATTTTAGCTCACAGGTTATCTTTTAAATACATAAGCCTCTACGGCGTATGTTAAGGCTTTACGTTACTCCCAAATAGATTAGGCTTCTAGGGTTAAGAAAGATTTTGTTTGAAAGTGTGATATTAAATACTTTTCACCAAAAACGGAACCAATTTTCAACGATTATTGCGTTTCAGATTAAGACTAATACAAGATATTGTGAAAGGTTGGAATATACCTTATAGATGACGGTTTTCTCATGGCCCACTGCACTAAGCTTAGAGTAGAGTAATGTCTTTTAAGAACTTAAAAATTATCCTAGGTTATCAGGTGTCTAGCTATACAAGATTAATTGTTGTCTTTCACGTAGTTCTTTAAGTAAAATTTGAGCTAAGTACTCACCCGTATTTCGAGGTTACTACAAGTTTTAAAAATTGTTAGTTTAATTTTCTATAAAATGTACCTTTAAGTTTATGCATTTTAAGAATACATCGAAAATTTGTTTTAGAGAATCAGTGTGACATAATTACAGAAACGATTAACCGGGTTGCTGAGCAACCGAGACGTCTGATTTTTAAATAATTTTTGTAAAACAAATTGGCAAGTACATATCGTCTCCCGCATGTCAGAAACATGAATGTGTAAAAATGAAAATTTTGGGTTTTTTTTTTATATGTCGATCCTGGCGACGCCCATGGGCGTAGCACCTCCCATACTGACTGAAAGTTTCATGTTGCATATCTCTTCAAATATTTGGGGTAAAGTACTCAAGCATGGTATGGAAATACATATGTATGTATGTTTGTGAAACTAATCCCATACTCATTGAGAAAAATGAGAGTTATTGGACAAGATGGTGTGGCAACTCTCATGCAAATTTATTTTTCTATGCTGCATATCTCTGGAGGTGTTATTGCAGAGCACTGGAACTTGACACCGAGACGTGTATACAAAATTAATTCCATACTCATGGAGAAAAATTTGCGTTATTCGAAAAGGGGGCATGGCAACTCCCGTACAAATTTACTTTTTATACTGCATATCTT
>NW_016185910.1:0-241 GCF_001687245.7 Rhagoletis zephyria | reverse complement strand
AGAATAAATTTCATTAAGGGGAAAAGGGAGAGCCGGGTTCGGCCTTATAATCTAAAGCCCTCTTGAGGCATTTGCTACAGTAATGAGAAGAGGTATTTTATCAAGGCCAGGTTACTAATTTTGAGTTGGAAATATTAGAACTCGCCGTGGCACCTCAACCGCGGAACTTCCGCATAAATTTTAACATTCGCCGTCGCTTTCGCATTCGCAATAATCAATGCGGAGCTTTTGCGAATGCGAA
>NW_016185906.1:0-4774 GCF_001687245.7 Rhagoletis zephyria | reverse complement strand
GATTCTGTTTTATTGGATGAGCGCTACAAAGAAGTGAATATTTCTAACACGTTATCAGCACGAATGCTTTAATTCTGTGGATGACATCATTGATAACATTTTCAAGTGATTCTGAAGACGAAATTTCTATTTATGAAGACACCGGAATAGGTACATTGACTGGTATAAATACACTGGATTTGACTCGGAGATTAACGATGGCTGGAACAAATTTGGAAATGGAAATTGGTATGGCTAAATCATCGCGGTACAATGGCGAAAATTATGGAGCATGGGAAATTGAAATATATGCCCGTCTTGAGGATATTGGACTTAAACCTACTGGAGCAGAGGGACAGTTTGTGACAAATGATATTACTTCTGCTAAAGAAAGCAAAGCTAAACTAATCTTGGTTGTATCCCTCACTGATGAGAAAAAGTTTCTGGCTAAAGGTAAAACCGCTTTTCAAATTCTGCAAGCTGTAAGAGAGGACTATGGATCGGCATCAACGGAAGTCCAAGTTCGCCGATCAACTGAAATTAATGCTTTACGTTTTGATGGAATTGGACATATGAAGAAGTACCTGGACTCATTGGAAAAGGCTGTGAATGACCTTAGAGGTGCAGGAGGCACATTTTCAGACTCTCAGGCTATTATTGTTGCTGGTACAGAAATATGCAAGAAAGAGACGTGTTACGCATCTTCAATTGATTCAAGCAGTAGCTTTGCTGCAGTGAAAAGTGCTTTGATTAATCTGGATGTTATGTTGTCAAATGGAAAAGTAACTGAAATTGAAAGCAATGCCGTTCAATCGGAGAATCAACTAATGGCTCAAGTTGCAGAATTGAAGAAGGAAATAGATGCTCTAAAATTGGGAAGCAGAGGACAAGGATTCAACCGTGGCTCTTATCGTGGTACCTATCGAGGAAATCGAGGTGGATTCCGTGGAGGATATCAAGGACAAGGACGCAATGGACGTTGTTACAAGTGCAATGAGCCAGGACATTTTGCACCTAATTGCCCAAAAGGAAGAGACGGAGTTTGTTTCTCGTGTGGCCAGAGTGGTCATTTTTCAAATGAATGTACTGGATCAAGTAACGGCAACCGATATGTACAAAATCAAAGAGGAATGAACTTTAATAAATTTGGTCAGAACTTTTATATGAATGCGTTAAATACTACTGCAAAAGTGAAAGGAGAGATAATTTTAGACAGTGGGGCAACTGAACATTTTGTTGGAAATGACATTGATCTTGAAAACACACGTTTAATTAAAAATGAAAATGTAAAAATGGCAAATGGGCAAGTGTGTCCAGTAAAAGCTGTGGGCACTTTTACAATGAATGGAGAGAATGGACCAATAGTAGTAAATGAAGTAAAGTATGTTCCCGGAATGAAAAATAACCTTTTGTCAGTAGCTAAAATAACAGATCATGGATACAAAGTAATCATTGAGAAAAACATTGCAAAAGTGATGCAAAATGGTATTGTTTACAAAATATTCCAAAGGAAAGGCGATTTATATATATCAGAAAATAAAATGGAAGTGAACTTAAGCAGAGGATCACTGGAGCATGCAAGAGTAGGTCATCCAGGCCAAAATATAATGAGGAGATTAAGAATTAATAATCCAGAATATTTTAAAATTAATAATGATGGACTTTGTGAGCCTTGTGCATTGGGCAAACTAAAAAGAAAACCACACAGTTTGACATCAATCAAAACAATGATGCCTCTTCAATTGGTTCACATTGACATTGCTGGACCAGATCCAATCATTGGCTACAATGGAGCAAAGTATTTTATGGTGATTGTTGATGACTGGACTAGATTTGTAAAGGTTTACACTTTTTCGACGAGGACAGGGGAAACTGTTGCACAAGTATTAGATGATTATATTTATTTTATGAAAAGCAGTACTGGATATGATTTGAAAGCAGTCAGAACTGACCAAGCCAAAGAGTTCACTGGAGGAAAATTTGAAGAATTGTTGAGAAAAAGAAATATAGAGCATCAAATGTCAGTGGCACATGATCATGAACAAAATGGAGTTGCTGAAAGGACAATTCAAAAGATCAGAAATGTGGCCAGAGCAAATCTTTTGAATGCAAATGTACCCACAAAATATTGGCCAGAAGCAGTATTAATAGCTGGATATCAATTGAATTGTCAACCAATAACAGTGGGAAATAGTTTCACTCCTTTTTCAGGAATGTATGGCAAAGAGCCTGATTATGAACATTTGAAAGAATTTGGAGCTTTGTCTACAGTGTGGCTACACCCAGTACAGCGCAATAATTCTTCAAAGTTTATCAGTCCTGGAATAAAATGCATTTTTGTAGGATACAAAAACGGAATGAAAGCTTACAAGTTTATAAACCCTAAAACAAACAAGTTAATTATAACTGGAAATGCAATTATTCATGAAGGTCATTACTATTGGGAAGATGAAAAGATTACTCTGAATCAAAAGGAAATGGATTTTTGGAATGTTTTAACAAAAAGACAAAATGATAATGTAAACAGAAATTTAAATGATGATAATGATACTGATGATGCTTGGATCACAATACAACAATGGATGAAACAAAATAGTGGAGCTGAAGAAAGTACTGAATCAACTGAAAGCAGTGAATCAGACACAGACACAGACAGAGGGCCAGAAGTGAATGAACCAACAGCACCAAGCCAGCCAAGGAATGATTCTGGAAGACCAATTAGAATCAGAAAACCAGTAGTCAGACTTGATCCAAATCCTAGACTAAAGACATATGAGACCACAATGGAGGATGAAGAAGAAGAAGAGGATGAAGAGGAAGAAGAGATTCCGGATGAAGAAATCACTAGAATTTTGAATGCACCACTAGCTCTTCCATATGGCCGTCGTCCAATAATAAATCAAACACCTGAGACTAGACGAAAAAGTGATGATGAAATGCTAAGAAAAGAGTTGTCCCAACCACATGCTTACTCGGATATTGATTTTAATCAAGAAAGTCAACAGAGTCTTGTGGAAAAATTAAAAGGTTGTAGGAATCAAATACCTCTTGACAAATATCTTGAAGGACTAAAAGTCTTGCTTCAGAAAGTTGATGAGGAACAGCAAATGCAAATTGTGAAGTTGAAAAGGCTTTCTGATGAAATCAAAGGATACACTAATGAATCAAATTTTTCTAAAATGGATAAAATTCTGGAAAATGAAGTTAAAATTCCACTCAATTATGAAGAAGCAATGAGTTCAAAACACGCAGACTATTGGAAAGCAGCATGTGATGATGAACATCAGTCACTTATTGAGAAAGGTGTGTACCAATTAGAAAAAGAAAGACCAGAAACAAAAGTATTGACAACAAAATGGGTGTTTGATCTAAAAGTAAATCCAAAAACAAAAGAAATTGAACGATTTAAAGCAAGAATTGTTGTTCGTGGTTTTGAACAAGAATGGGGAATTGATTACCAAGAGGTGTTTGCACCAGTTGTTTCTTATGCAACAATTCGGACTTTTCTCACTATGGCAGCATGTGAACAAATGCATGTTCATCAATTAGATGTTAAAACGGCTTTCTTAAATGGTGACTTATCAGAAAAAGTATTTGTTTATCCTCCAAAAGGAATAAAAACAAATGAAATATGGAGACTACACAAAGGACTTTATGGACTAAAACAAGCGGCTAAGTGCTGGTTTGATAAATTTAAAGAGATTCTGTTGATCATGGGATTCAAACAAGGAGAAATTGATACTTGTGTTTTTCTTAAAGACACAACAAAAGGAAGAATATTTGTTGCAATTTATGTAGATGATGTGCTTGTTGCAGCTAAAAGTTTATCTTTGTTGGATGAATTTAAAAGAAAATTGGCAAGTTACATTGAAATCAGAGACTTGAAAGAAGTAAAGAATTTTCTTGGTTTTCAAATTGAGCGGAAAAATGGTTGTTTTAGCGTCAATCAAGAGAAATTGATAACTGATCACGCAGAAAAATTTAGAGTGACACAAATGAAAGAGATAAAAAGATTACCCCAAATAGAAACAATAGATTCTGGAGAAAAATATTTGGGCCCAACTGAAACAACAATGTACAGAAGCTTGGTTGGGGGGTTATTGTACGTGGCAAATCAAACAAGAATGGATCTGTCTTTTCCAGTCAATTACTTGTCTAGATTTATGCAAAAACCGACAGAAATGCATTGGAACATGGCTATGAAGGTACTAAATTACTTGTATTTTACAAGAACTAGAAAATTATATTTGGGAAAGCTGAATGAAAAAGGGCTGGAAGCTTACTCAGATGCCAGTTTTGGAAACTTGGATGATTATAAATCTCAAAGTGGGTCTCTGGTTATTTTGTTCGGAAGTCATGTATCATGGATTAGCAGAAAACAAGACAATGTAAGCCAATCCTCTACAGAAGCAGAATATGTGGCATTATTGGCAACAGCAAATGAAGTGAATTGGATAAAAGACCTATTGATAGAATGGGGATGGATGACTAACAGGCCTACTCCAATCTTTGAGGATAATCAGCAAGTCATTAAATTGATCAATAATGGCCAAATAAATACTCGAGCTAAATACCTAAGTATAAAACTAAAAGTGCTACATGAAATGATAATGAAAAAACGAATTGATGTGAGATACGTTCCGACAAATGAAAATTGGGCAGATATTTTGACCAAAACAAGGAACAGTGGAGAAGACCATCGAAGATTTAGAGGAGATGCTGTGCTTGGGTTCAGGAATCGGGGGGAGTGTTGAGAAGTAAGAGATTCCCTCACCCAAGACACGCCATCTTTGAT
>NW_016185905.1:0-4774 GCF_001687245.7 Rhagoletis zephyria | reverse complement strand
GTTTTCGCACGTAAGCTCCCTTTTCGTAGACCAGGTCACATATATGTAGCATTTTTTCTGCTGAGAGAAGAAAGTGACACTAAAAAAAAAAAACAACTCGTGAAATTTGCTCATATGCGCTGTGAATCGCGCTAGAATTTCAGTCACTAAAAGCGAGAGGTAATCATTTTTGGTGATTAATTGTATTGGTAACAAAATTATCAGTATCGTGCAAAACCGGCCAGTTAGTGTAGTGCAGGTCGTGGTGGAGGTGGAGTCTATAATAAAAAGTGTATTTAAAAAAGTCCCCAACATGTACAGGGAATTTTATTTGAAACTTATTGCAAGCAGCAACATATGTAATCAATATCATATCCACATATTGAGAGAGCCTATATGTAAAGGTGCTGTGATTACAAAAATGGTAATTAGCAATAACTATCAATCCGTTTATTTATAATAAAACGTTAAAGAAAAAATTCGATGGCTGTTTCGAACTTAGTTTTATAGTTTTTTATAATGGCTGCGTTTCTTTATACATTCCGGATAATCCCATTTCACAGCCGGAATAAACAGAATACGTTTGAAATATACGTCAACATACCATCAGGAATGTTCTAAAGAGTAAATAAACAAAAAAGTTTATTCCAAACATTCAGAATGAATAAAGAAATGCAGCCAATATATGCAACACATTTCAAATCATAAATTTTCATTTGTTTATTTTTAATTTCTTTGACATTAGAATTAATTCGAGAGAGTAAACTCAAAATGCTAGCAAACGTCAAAAAACCAATGGCGGACGAATTGAGCGAACGGTTTTACCTTTAAATATTTTTATCATGATCTATGCTTGTCTCTCAGTTTCTAGACTAAAAAGCTGGCTATACACGAACGTGTACGCAGAGTTCCGTAGGAGTGTGTAGAAACATATGAAATTAGCGGTTGATAGAGAGACACGCAAATCCCATTACATACACAGATCGTGTCAGCTGACGTCCGTGGCTAACTGCGCTTCAATAGCACAGATGGAACAAAAAATTTCAAAACACCAACAGCAAAAGCTATTAGATTTTATATTTTTGTCTACTAAAGTTAGCGTTGGATTACGACAGTTGTGACTGGGTCAAAAAGTGGCGTTTCAATTTCACTTAATGGAGATTAATTGCCAAAAATTTATAATGAGACCTAGCGCACATTTGACTTTGCGCGTTTGTACAAACTAATGTGTTTTCTTCTATTTTTGCATTTAAGTTAATTAAGTTTAATAGAGTTTTGCCAAAGTTAAGACCAATTTCCTTAAATAAAATGGGTCATTCGAAAGAGGCTTTGGCAATAAGAAGACAATAAATAAGAAACTGAAATTATGACCTTGCGACATACTACGTACATATTTAAAGTTTTTGTTTGTTTTCTTTCATATTCATTTGCGAACTTACATTCATATTGGTATTTATAACATTAGAGCGACGAAAATTTATATGAAGAACTTTAAAGTTCCAAAAATTTTTTTTTAAAGAAAACAATGCATTAAAAAAAGTTTATTTCAAATTTTTAGCTTCCTTATTGTAAAACATACATATATACGTACCAATAATGTGCATGTGCGTACATAGTATTTGTAAGCTTTGAGTTGTAAGGGAATCAAAACAGCCTAGAAATGTAAAAAAATTATGATCTTTTAAAATATGGACCACCTTGATGTACACATATCGTTATCTTAATATAGAAAGACCCTATCTCATATCGTCGCTGAAATACAAGAAGCCGTAACGAGGTCAAAATCCCAAATATAGAATTCATATGGATGTATGTCTAATTTATCTACTCCCACCTGGTGTAATTTTTTACTGAATAAAGGGTCATGTAATTAGTGTGTACATAAATATAGAAAGACCTTTTTAAAATTTTGACTTTTTAATTTTTTGTTTACATTTTAGTATACAAATGACACGTAACGCCAGATTGGAAATGCCTATATCTATTTATTATTCGGAACACTTCAAATAAGGTGCACAAAACGGTATTTTTAGCAAAAAAAAAAAAACCGACTTCAACTCCCATATAAAAAAAAATATATATATATATATATATCTCATGATCCGCTGATCGGATCTTAACCAGATTAGTATGGGACCACCTCTGAGACACTACCTTTCCGAATTATCGAACTCGGTTGACGTGCTCCAAAGTTATGCGGTAACATACATAAAAAAAAAAAAAAAAAAAAAAAAAAAAAAAAAAAACAAAAATATTCCGACGAACTGATAACCTCCTCCTTTTTTGGAAGTCAGTTAAAAACAATGATGTCTTGCCGCTGCGATGGAATACTAGAGAAATGTGTGTATATGTACATATGTACGTACACCATTGCTTAATTATTGATAGCGCTTTCTTCAATGAAGACTCAGTAGATTTTATTTTTGTCTTCCTTTTTTTTACTGAGCAAATGTGCTCAGCAAAATTTATAATATAGGAAATGATAATCATTAGTTTTATGCTTAGTGCGCAGATTCAAAGCTAATGATGATAAGAACAAAAAAAAAAACGTTGTAAAAAGAGGCTATTGGTGAGTTTCGCCGCTAATATTTTTTCGAAGACATTACTGTTGTTTTGTTCTTTTGTTGTAACATTCCAGTAACCCAATTAATTTAATGAATTGAAGAATTAAGATTTTTTCCCAATTGAAGAAATGTGGAACAGAGTTGACTCTCTGAAAATTGATTGACAGAGGAAGCTAATTCATTAGCGACTGTGCATAAATAAACGTATAAATGGAAGACAAAGTTAATACATTTGTAAAACTTCTGTTAAAGAATTGAAATTATGCCATAAGAGATTTTTGTGGAAAGTAATCGAATATGTGCACTACACAGTACCCTACGAGCGTCGCCCCAGTTTGGAATATTAATTATAATGGAAGTTTTGTTGAAATCATCATTTGCGCCTACGCTCCAATGGAAGAAATGTACCAGGCCTCCAAGGACATCTTCTATGAGCGCTTGCAGCTTACACACGTCCATATCTGGGACCTGTGAGCTGTTTGGGCCTTTACAGTGTCGCCTTAGACCTGGTACATCCAGCATATATACCAGTTATTCACCATATGCCAAATATTGGAAAAGACTCGTGGGAATAGTATTCACTCAAACCATATATTTGTCCATATCAAAGCTGCTTTCAACAGCACGAAAAGGTGTTGCCTTTTCGCCTTCCAAATTTATACAATATCTAAGAGTGAGTAAAATATAAAATTTTAAAATATACATACATACACTTAGATCTTTTTTGTTCGGTTTTTTATGCGGATTTGAATTTATGCGGGTTTTCAAAGCATTTTTTCGCTGTAGCGATTTTGCTTTTTAACCAACTTTGGACCACGTTAACCATTTACTATAATTATTTTTTGAAAGGAAAGGTGTTACCTCACAGGTGGTCCCGCACTAATTTGATTTAAATCTGATCATTGGATCATGAAGAAATTAACGAAAATCTTAAATTTGTATATGAGAATTGAAGTCGGTTTTGTTTTTTGCTTAAATTTCCTTGTATGAGAGTTGTTATTACTTTTTTCAGAGTGTAAGAGTCAATGCTTGTGATATTTAATTTGTATTTGTATTTTTACATAATTCATGTATTTATTGTGATCTTTCTTTTTGTTACAGATAAAATTTTATTTATTTAATTAATGTTCAGTTTTACATGGAATAAGAAGTGTTGAAGTGAAGAAATAAATTGTTTGGTTTTGCTTAATATTGCCTCATTGGATTTTTTATGCGGTTTTTTGGAATTTTCAACATGGAGTATCTGAATTTATGCGGTTTTTGAAAATGCTGCAATGCATCCCCTGTTTTTGTATGAAAGGAAAGGACTTTTTATGCGGCTTTCTGAGGAACGTATATACCGCATACAAAAATATCTAAGTGTATACGACTCCAGCGCTATCAAGCGGGGTATTTTTTGCCAATAAATTTTTTTAGCTGGAAAGATCAAAATCGGATCACAATTACGATTATTCAGTATATCTCAGAGAGAAAAACTAAAAACGCAGTTTTACTATAATTTACCCATGGTTTCGCGAATATATTCATTTTTTTTTTGGATGTAAAATTCACTGTCGCACGGTGAAATCAGATACAATTTCCTTTTTCAGTACGAGCACTTTGTGAGAATTTGTGAAATTAAAAATTATTTCTGTGAATGATTTATCAAACAACAGAGTGAACTAGCCTCGTTCAAAAAGCCAATCGTTGCAACAAATTATGAACGTTATTAAATATTATTTAGTGGCACTTCCCACCTTTCACCACATTCCGCCCAACTAATAAATTGTTTTACTAACTGTGAAGCAATATGCGGCCACAAACAACGCCGTCAATCATGAATGCAACAAAGCAATAAAATTGCAGCAACTACAAGCAACTAACCTCAAACAATATCAGTAAACAATCCAGCGCTACAACATGCAACACGTTGCGGCAGACTCGTAAAGAATTTCACTGCACTTCATTTCCTGGGCATGCGCCAACACTGTGGACTACATCTAGCACTTTTGATAAATTTCACCATTGATATAAGTCTTGGGGAAAAATGTTGGCATGCAACAGCCGAAAACTGAAAATAGAGAGAACCACCATGGCCACGGCAACAAAAGGTTAACCGAAGTTCAAGAATTTCATTCATTCGCCGGTGTGCGATCATTCATTTAGCAGCAAAATTCGACGTGCAGCATGTGGAAGGATAGAACCTCAACGGCAGCTCAGCTACTGAGCCGTTGGTTGATTCGCTCAACTGC
>NW_016185904.1:0-4774 GCF_001687245.7 Rhagoletis zephyria | reverse complement strand
TGTGCGTAAAAGCCATCGAACCTACCAAATTTTCGTAATAGCCACCCCCCCAATCTGACCAGAACAATTAACGCCTAATTGAATGCCATTAATTATGAAACGAAAATGAAAGCAACGGAAATAGCTTCACAGTTTCCTACAACGATTACGGAAAAAACAAAGATATCAATGGCTATAGTTGGTCTAATGGAAGTTAGTCGCAAATAAACGCACGTACAAACAATTAGGCGACTTCGGCGTGGTATTGCTTTTTTTGTAGTTTTATTTGAATACTTCTGTACTATCGTATTGTGTAGGCGGTTTGGCTTGATTTTTTCGTTTTAATATGCCTTCTTGGTTGCCTTCTACATAGCATGGCAAAACGACATGGCGTATGAGTAACTAAATTGCGCAATAAATTTTTATAAACCGGAACGAAAACAGTTTAACTGATTGCAATATTTGCAGTATTTGGCTGTGTTTAACAATGCCTGCTGACAATAGTACCTGTTAAAGTGAGTGAAGTAAATTTTGAAAGGGAAAACCGAAATATTTTTATACATACATACATGTATTAAATTAATTGTCGGAGAAGTGATTAAATGATTTGACTAGAATATTATAATAGTTTTTTAAATGATGGATGATTTTTTAGTTGGCGCATGTTTTTGTAGAACGAACTTCAGTCCAGTATTTACATATATTGTTCGCTTTTTTATTGCTTTACTAGAATTATTCGGCCAGGCCTTGCCGTGGTCTAACAAAATGGAAATATTAAAATCAGAGCTTTGCATTCTATATATCCCACTTTCCGTTCATTTGCAGCCAGGAATTCGTACATATCACTTTCAGTCGCTCGCTGGTCTTCAGTGTGGTTTCCCTGCAAATATATTCTGAGCGTTCAGAATATATGAGTCCGAAAGGAGTTGTTGACGGCGGAGAAAAGAAAAGAATTCGACTTTTTCAGCAGTCTAACCATTTATTTAATTCGGTTAAATTCAGTTTCTTTTTTACAAAATAATTAAGTTAGCGCGAGCAGCTTTAAAAAATTTCGTCTTCTTCGTCTCTTGCTCTTCTCCGGTGTGTGTTCACAGTCATTTTTCAGGGTTGCATTAGGAGAGAAAAATTCTAATATTTCAATGTGGTGAATTTGGTGAAATTGGAGATTTGACGGCAACAGGAGTCCTAGGTAGGTAAGAAATATCAGCTTCAAAAACGAAAAATGAGTGACTATTAAATGAATCTTTTAGGATAAGTATATGTTCCAAGTTATGAGCCAGCACCTTGTGCCATTATAAAAGCAATAAAGATTCGAAATTTATATCTAAACTTTTTTATACAGAAATTGAAAATAATTATTAAACAAAAAATGAACAAAATTTAGCTGCAGCTGTTAATATTAAATGCATGTTGGAATGTGTATATGTACGTAAGTATGTATCTATGTTATTTGAAAGAAAGTTTTGCTGAATGCCTTTGCAAATATAGGGCGTTCAATAAGGCTCAAAGAACAACCTCAAATAAGGGTCCGAATTCAGTAATTTATGAAACCGATAAGAGCCTCAAAAAGAGTCTGAAATGATTCATATGTATATGAGGCCAAAAATCGTTTTAAATGAGTCCGAAATGAGCCATATGTGAGGCAAATAAGAGTCCTATATGACTCATATGGAGGCTCATTTGATGTATGAATTTAAGCTCATATAAGTCGACCTGCGGAGGAGGGGAAACACTTTCATATCGGACTCTTAAATGTGCTCATTATGAGCGTAAANGAGGCCAAAAATCGTTTTAAATGAGTCCGAAATGAGCCATATGTGAGGCAAATAAGAGTCCTATATGACTCATATGGAGGCTCATTTGATGTATGAATTTAAGCTCATATAAGTCGACCTGCGGAGGAGGGGAAACACTTTCATATCGGACTCTTAAATGTGCTCATTATGAGCGTAAAGGCTCCGAAATAGGACTCCTTAAAGACTAATTTATGACTCCAAATGTTTGCTGGGTTGCAGGTGAGGTAGCTTGTCTTCGTTTGATTACCTTCAACGACCTACACTCTTCGTAATTTGAATACCGCAACCTTTTTATCCTTAGTAATTACAGTTTTCGTTTTTAACCGACTTCAAAAAAGGAGGAGGTTATCAATTCGTCGGAATATTTTTGTTTTATATATGTAACCGCATAACTTTGGACTACGTTAACCGATTTCGATAAAGGTTCGAAAAGTGGTACCTCATATGTGGTCCCATACTAATTTGGTTTCGATCCGATCATTGGATCATGAAGAAATTAACGGTAGTCTTAAATTTTTATGTGAGAAAGTTGAAATCGGTTTTGTTTTTCTTGTTACTTAAAAATTTGTGCTTATTTAATATTCATGAATTTTTTATAAAAATATAGCAAATTTTACGTGTAAATCCGATTTATAAATATTATACAAATTAAAAATAAACAAACAAAGGGGTGCGCTATCCTAACGACCGGCTGTAAATGAGGTAATAATATTTTCAGAAAAAATTTCGGTTATGCAGTTTTGTAGCCCAGGCAATTTTAGCACAAAGTACCGTTGCTTTTTTAATTTTTTTTTTGTTGACAGTGTCATGCATTTTCTTCTATATGCTCGATAAAATTTTTATATGAAAAAAAAATAAATTGTCAAAATTCAACGCCATTTTCCATTTTTATTGCGCAGAGATATTCAAATTTTCGTAATTTTTACTACAGTGGCTAAATTTTAGTTTCCCCCGACAATAAAGACCACGGGCTCAAAGACAGTTAATCAATTTCTCTGCGTACATACATAAGTAGCAAATGGATACAGAATTGGTTCCCCGATAGCTAACGTTTGTTTAAAATCATTTATTTAGTTTTTTTTGTAGTAACAGCAAATAGTTTAGCGATGGGATATATATATGTACATAATTTGAATGACTGGATTGGCAAGTAGCATTAAGTCTCAAAATCTGTTTGCCATGAAAATTGATTCTGTGAGCCATTGTAAAAATTTATTTTGAGTGGCTTCACAGGTAAGATTTTTTAGCAGAATCCAAAAACACACATAAAACTACTAGGGCTTTAAATTTTTATCAAATATTTATTGTATATAACGTGTGCTACTTTCTCTAAAAGTTGCACATTTATACTTGCACATAAATACTTATCTACAAATGTATATAGTATGATAACCCTAGCTGTAAGCGATTCTATGTTTATTTGACAATTTTCACGTTTCGTCATTGTTTTAGTACTAATTTACATACACACATAACTACTTGCATACATAAGTACTACAAACAATTGTATTTTTACATCATGCTGCTTCCTCTACTCATCTTCCTGTTTTCCAATTTTCGTACGCCATTTCAGTTATTTTTATGTTTATCCGGAAATCTGCGAAATTGTGTCAATATCAATAAAATTAGATTAGAATCGCAATCGATACGCGAAGCAGAGCAGGTAGTCGAGGGCAAAGGGATCAGTGATAGTACATATTGAACTTTTATTGCTTAAGAAATTTATATGTAACTACATACTTACATACTTATATACTATCCTGTATACGAGAATGTAGACCATAACGTATGACATGTGACATGTGCCAAGCTGTACGGCACCTTTCCGACAGTTAAAGCGATTGGTTGTGTGACTTAAAGTACTACAGCTCACACCTACCCTAACTGACGACTTTGGTTGTAAAGTAAGCAGTTGTGCAGCATTGTATTGTGAACTGTTGCTGATTTGTATTTCAGCAGGTTGTGTTTTAGATTTTTTTTGTACTACGAGGTCAGGCATAGCGGTTATAAATATTTTCTGTAATTTTTCTCCACAACACTACGCTAGTCCGAAAACTTGAACGTTATTGGAATCCTTGGCGATCGCAAACACTCTGGCTCACAGGTGGGTGAATTAATGCCATGCTTAACAAGCGGCAGTCGAACTTTTACAAAGGCGAGTCGAAGCTATGTACATGAAAGGATTGGGAAGGGGTCTTTTCTACTTCCACTAACTTCCTATTACCAAGCAACACTTCATTGGTCTTTTGAAGCGCCAACTCTAAGTCTGCTCTATTCCACCAAGCATGAATACGAAGGATTGCGGAATTTGCTCTCTTGGTCAGATGCGCTGTGTTTACATTCGCCACTAACTTTCCCAGAAGCACACTGGAATAGGCTGCTGCTCATACCGACGTTTCCGCGCTCGCAGTAGTACATCCGTAGATCCGTACAGATTCCTAGCAGGTGGCGGCTATAAATAATCATGTGCAACATGCATTTCAACCCATTGTGGCCCTTGTGTAAGTTTGGTAACCGTCAAGTGAGAGGACACCACGTAAACCATCCCGTCCACAGAGTCATTTTTTGAACACCCAGGGCTCATGTATGGCTGTTATGTGGGGTTTTGTATGACGCAGGGTTAGCCTTCTGCTTATAATAGAAGTAGCGACTTCGGAGTTCTGCACAATTATTTAAGTAACCGTCACTAGGCGGTAGCACAAGTGGCTTTGGTCACCCATTTGGGATTAATCATAAGGGAAATTGTTCCGAGAAAGAGACTTAGTCGATTTCCTTAGCTTGATTCGAGGCTATCCACAGAGCCCTCATCCATCTTCACATCCAGAGTAGCACCTTTCCTACCCTCGTGGGGTCAATCAAATAAGCACGTTCGCCATTTTCCAATGTGAATCTGGGATCCAGAAAAGTTTCTCCCTAAGAGGAACAGTGAAGCTTGTTCCCCCTGTACTCGGAATTCACTGCACCACTGCCTGGAGCCCATCCCAGTTGGCTAGAGAGAA
>NW_016185903.1:0-4774 GCF_001687245.7 Rhagoletis zephyria | reverse complement strand
AATGATGGAAAGCGGATCGATAGTCGCACCTTTAAAAGCGAGTAAGGCCTATTAGCGCTAATGTCATATCAGCGACGACAACATGAACTTGAAAGGAGGGAAAATAAAGGCATTTCACAGGGGAATAAAAGACCAAATGTTACCACCACTTTCTGGTGTTGACAACAACAGTCAACTTTAAAATGTCCTCCCTCTACTTCAACCTCCTCGCCACCCTTCTCTGGCTGAAGATCTTCACCGAGTCAACGGCCATCTTCCTCCGCAAGGTCACCGGACTGGGCTTTCCACGGGCGACGCTGCCCGAGTCGGGCGCTCTGGCGGGCAAGTCGGTGGTGATCACCGGCGCCAATCGGGGCGTCGGCCTCGAGACGGCCAAGGCCTTCGCCAGGCTGGGCGCCACGGTAAGGAAAAAATAATGCCCAAAACCAACGTTTCTACTTTTTCCCCTCACCTTCTACTTTTACTCTTCTTAGGTCATTCTCGGCTGCCGAGACCTCACCGCAGGCCAGGCCGCTCTGGAAGAGATCAAAGGCTGCACTGAAGAGCCAAAGTACCACCGGAACCTGCATCTGCACCGCCTAGATCTCGCCTCCTTCACCTCCATCGGCGCCTTTGCCCGCCAGGTGCGGCAAACTCTGCAACAGGTAAACAACGGTGGTCCACCGCAGCTGCACTACCTGATCAACAACGCCGGCGTGATGATGACCGCCGAGGAGCGGACCGAGGACGGCCTGGAGCTGCAGTTCGGCGCCAACTACCTGGGGCCCTTCCTCCTCACCCACCTCCTGCTGGACCTGCTGAAGGCTGCCGGTGGTGACCCGGCCCGCATCGTCAACCTCAGCTCCATCTCCCACAACGCCGGCCTGATGACGTTCGACAATCTGAACCTGGTCGGCGGGGCGTACACGCCGCTGAAGGCCTACGCGCAGAGCAAGCTGGCCACGGTCCTCTGGAGCCGGCAGCTGGCCAAGCGGCTCCCAACCGAACAGGTGACGGTGTACTCCGTCCACCCGGGCATCGTCCAGACGGAGCTGTACGCCCGCTCGGTGAACCGGTTCGCCCGGCTCTGTCGCCGCCTCGCCGGCCCCCTCGCCTTCACCACCGCCGAGCAGGGCGCCCAGACGACGCTGTACTGTGCGCTGGAGCCGGCGCTGGCCGCAGAGTCGGGACACTACTACAAGTGAGGAGATTGAGCAAATGCTGCTTGTAAACAATCAAAACTTACCTTTCCTTTCCTTTCCTTCCTACAATAGAAACTGCAAACGCGACGACAACATGACCTCACGCGTCAACGACAAGGACGCCGAACGCCTGTGGACGGTCAGCATGCAACTGCTGGGCCTGGCTGAGGAGGAGGAAGAGGAGAAGATGAAGTGATTCTGTCTTGAGTTGACATTTGCGCCAGCTGTGCGTGTGTGCATCGACGTGTCAATCGATTTATGTGTGAAAAAGAAAAAAGAACAATAACGACGAGAAAATGGAAAGGAGTAGGAGAAGAAGGNGGAGGAGGAGAAGATGAAATGATTCCGTCTTGAGCGTTGATAGGTGTCAATCGATTTATGTGTGAAAAAGGAAAAAAGAACAATAACGACGAGAAAATGGAAAGGAGTAGGAGAAGAAGGAGGTGGAGGAGGTGGTGGCTGAGGTGGTAGTTGTTGTTGTTGTTGTTGTTGAAGTTTGCAAAAAATAGAAAGAGAATTATAATAATTTACACCATCAAAATCATTAGGGGATGTGTGTGTATGTGTGGGTCTAGAAAAGAGAAAAAAGTGGTGGGGGGATGAGTTCTAACACAGACGTTGACTTGGTTGTTGATGTTCTTGTTAGTTGTTGTTGTGGATGTTGTGACGCTCCGAACGGTGTCGTAGCCAACCTCAGCAGCCAGCCAGCTCAGCCCTTAGCTCTGCTCCTTCTGGTACCGGACGATGGTGTCGTACAGCTCCTCACTGTCGGACACCTTGACGCGCAGCAGAAAGGTGACCGACTTCTTGTTGGCCTCCTCCGCCGCCGCATCGCCATTAGAGGCCGCGCCAGAATCATCGGTTTTCTTCGGCGGCGGCTCAATGGGCGGGTTGGGAATGCAGGCGAGCATGACGCCCTTGCCCTTCTCCGCCTTGCTCACCGGCAGCGACTCCACCAGGGCGATGTTCAGCAGAATGTTGCCCGTGGTGGTGTCCGAGCGGACCAGCAGCTGCGCCCGACTGCCGGCGGCCTTCTTGATGTAGAGAAAGGCGAGGCCCTTGTCCACGAAGTTGCCCTCCTTCTGGTAGTACAGGCGGCATCTGCAAAACAGGAGGAGGGGGGAAAAGATTAGAAAATGAAAGTATAACTAGTGTAAACTTACTTTTTTCTGTAGACAGCGTCCGCCTCGTTGTGCTCCACCGAAGCGACCTTAGGCGGAGCGTCCTCCTCTTCAGTGCCACCACCAGCACCACCTTCAGCATCGGCAGTATCACCAGCAGCAGCAGCAGCAGTTTCCGGTGAGGTGGTGGTGGTAGTGCTTGGCAGCNCGTTGTGCTCCACCGAAGCGACCTTAGGCGGAGCGTCCTCCTCTTCAGTGCCACCACCAGCACCACCTTCAGCATCGGCAGTATCACCAGCAGCAGCAGCAGCAGTTTCCGGTGAGGTGGTGGTGGTAGTGCTTGGCAGCTTAAAAGTAGTCGGCCCTGCAGCTGAAGCCATAGACGACGCCGCCGCCGACTGAAAGCCAAACTTGGGCAACGGAGTTGAGGTGGCAAAGGCGCCGGCTGAGAAGGGGGTTACATTCTCCCTATTACCACCGGCACCACCACCAAACAGTGTTGGTGCTGTAGCTGATGATGAGGATGAAATGGAAGTGGAAGAAGTTGCGGTGGTGGTGGCAGCAGACGAGCTTTTTGGCCAGCTACCAAAGGAAACCGGTGCTGCTGCTGAAGTGCCACCTAAAGAAGAAGAGGAAGTGCTCAGCCCACCGCCGCTGCCAAAGGTAAAGGGCGTACTGGTGGCGCTGGGCAGTTTGAAGCCACTGGCACTTGCCGTCAGATCACTGCCCTTGATGTCGCCAAACTTGAAGAGGCCACTCGTCTTGGGCGGGCCAGCCGGAGTGGCAAAAGTCGTGGTCGCCGCCTTTTCACCAAAGCCGCCTGAGACTACTGCTGCTGCTGCTGGCTTCACCTCATTCAACTTGGAGGTCTCCTTGAGGCCAAAGGAGAATGGCGTGGCCTTAGTGGCAGAAGTTTGCAGCGGCTGTTCTGTTGCGAGTTGACCTGAGGTTGAGCTTGAGAATGAGGATGACGTCTGTGGTGGTGGGTCACTGTAGCCTTCCTTGAGCTTCTGGTACTGAGTGATGTACTCCTGGCAGATGTTGGAAAAGTTGTAGGCACTAAAAGGCAGGAATGACAAAGATGGTAAGCACAAGATGGTAAACAAAGAGGGTTCCAAAACAAAACACTATTCTTACACTGTAGGCACTGGTTCCATGAACTTTTTAAGGTGCTCAAAGAACTCTTTGTTGAGTCGGGGCACGTCACCAAGGGTGGATGACTGGGTGGCTGGAGTGGCCGTGCTCGCTGGCTTGTTGCTGCTGTTGATGCCCGCCACCATTGTACCACCACCACCACCATTGACGTTGCTAAACAGCGAAGCCCCAAGAGGCTTACTGGAAGTGAGTGTGGAATTGGGAACTGCGAAAGCCGCCGAAGGAGAGGTGATGGTGGCAGAGGAGGAGGAGGAAGAAGAGGAGGAAGAAAATCCTGAGAAAAGACTCGGTTTGGTCGCAAGAGAAGAAGTGGTCAGCTTTGACGAAGAAGTTGAGGAGAAGGAATTGGGCAGTGAAAAGGCCGGCGCTGACGACGCCGAGGACGAGCTCGAGGCGGCGGTAGCTCCACTGCCAAAAGTGAACTTGGTGGTAAAAGCGGCACTTCCACCACCACCACCAGCAGCAGCAGCACCTCCTCCAAATGGGGTACTTCCAAAAGAGCCTGAAAGGGTGATCAAAAGATCAAAAGATTAGAACAATGAATCAAAGATCCGAAACAATAACATACTCTTCAGGCCTGAGAATAGTCCGTTGGCGGTATCTTCTCCACCACCACCACCGCCACCACCACCGATTCCTCCCACAGCCAGCCGTCTCTTCGCCTTGACCATGGTCCGGTTCTTGAGCACCTCCTCGGCGGCCACCTTCATCGGTCCGGTGTACTCCTCCGCATCGTCATCACCACCGTCACCGCCGCGATCCGCCTGATCAAAGTTGTCCTTGGTCAGCTGAATGTCCGGTCGGCGTTTTGCGGCCATCGTTGAGCGGATCGGTTAATGAGGCCCGAGGTGAAGAGGACACTGAGGGATGGGTGATGAAAGAACTGAAGAACTTAAACTTGGAAAACTTGCAAATCAGTGAGGAGAGGAATAACAGACAAAGCGAGGCGAGAGAAAAGTGTTGAAGACGCCGGTGCGCTGTGGGAGAGAGAGAGAGAGAAATAGAAACAGAAAATGAAAACGCTCTGCAGAGAGGCGCTGCTGCCGTCGAAGCACACTGCAACGACGAGCGCCGGCGCACACGGAGAAGCCATGTGAGCAGCAGAAAAAAGAAGCAAATTTCCACCGCTAGAGGCCGCCGCCGCTGAGGAAAAAAATCTCGATTCAACAGCACTTTATTTATCCAACGGTAAAGATCAGAAATAAGAAAAAGAAGTAAGTAGATTCAATCAGCCAACAGCTGTAAAGAAAATTGGAAAAAAGAATAATATCACAGTGAAGAGGAGGAGCTAGCCCTCCGACTTGAGCAGCTTGTAGA
>NW_016185901.1:0-4775 GCF_001687245.7 Rhagoletis zephyria | reverse complement strand
ACTAAAAAATATATAATAATTTATAAAAAATAATAAAAATTAAAAAATTTAAATATTATAAATAGCTACATCTTGTCAATATATGAGTGTCGTATAGTTATGATAAGCACTATCGACTATGCACACATACGCCTATATATAAGTACATCGAATTTTCTATAGAGAAACACATGGGGCTGCCTCGTGTGTGAAAAGTCACACACACACGGGTAGACAACGTAAGTTTTTTTTAAAGAGAGGATGAAGGTTAAAAGTGTATG
Source organism: Rhagoletis zephyria (assembly GCF_001687245.7). Taxonomy (NCBI): domain Eukaryota; kingdom Metazoa; phylum Arthropoda; class Insecta; order Diptera; family Tephritidae; genus Rhagoletis; species Rhagoletis zephyria. Next base: position 4,515 of record NW_016185901.1, on the reverse strand, counting down.
GCCCAAATCGCCGAAAACGAAACCGAGGGGAACCATTTTTTTCTCAGGTTTCGCAGATTTTTGATTATATCCGGGTCATACATATTCTGAGATATCAGACAATATAAATATTAACACGGATCTCTTTCTCTCAAAGATGAAAATTCACTTACTCCTGAGACAACTTTAAATTAATGAAAGTTAGAAAGCACAGCATGAAGCTAAAGGGTAGTTTATTCTTAAGGACCACCGCTTTTTTGCAATATATTTGCTTGCTTTGTATTATTTTGAAGTTAATAAAAAAGTGCTCGACAAAAAAAAATCAGCTGTCTGTATGAAAGTGAAGTACTTTTTTATGTAATGTAACAGTCCAAAATATTAAAAAGTTTTTTGGTTTTAATTGAATTATTTCAAGTCTTTTTCTATTATTATTATTTATTTATACTTAAAAATTAATTTTAAGACTAAAGGGAGAAGGCGCTGAGAACTAGCTGCTATAAATATTTTTTGATTTCAAAATAAAAAAATTAGGGTATATTTTCTCGGTATAGAACAATCCTAGGGGGTGAGAGCATAAAAATTCCGACTTTACTTTTTCACATGCATTTTTGGACCACCCTAATGTACATATGAATGCATAATACGCGAAAACTTCTTCGTCATATAAAATTTGTACCGTTCGATCGATTTTACAAACTGAGCTATGAAATTAAAGGGCTTGTCCTGTGAATGTGCAATAACTTCTTATTTTTTTCAAAAAGAATTGCCACCTGATAAAAAAATTAAATTCAAATTATTTTTAAGTTAAGTCAATTATTACACTATGACTCTCGATCGAAATGGTTTTGAAAAGGCTTTTTTTCCTAATTATATGCGGGAGGGTTGCCACCTGTTTCAAAAAGCAAGTGCGACTTAAATAAAGGCAGAAAATTTAAATGTACATATATCCTGATATGAATTTCAGACAAAAGAGGTTGAGGTTTGAAAATATTTTGCAGAGGGTGGCCATCTTGTTACAAAGTTAGATTCAATATAAGCAATAGGTTATAGATCAAAATTGCTTGGAAGAATCTTTATTTCCAAACTGCATGTAGGAAGGTTGCCACCTAATTTTATAATTAAATTCAAAAGTTTAACGAGGTTTTGGTTTGAAAATAATTTGAACAGGATTGCCATCTATTTGAAAAGTTGAATTAAATTAAATTATGTAGATAAATATTGAATTTTTGGCGTCAAACAAAGGGGTATTAAGAAATATTTAGTTCGAGCATTTATAATATTAAAAAGGCTTCCCACCTGTGTAAAAAGGAAAACTGGAATTATTTAGTAAGTCAGTTATTAAATTATAGCTATAAACTGTCATGGGTTATAAATGCTTTTCTGAACTTTTTTTAAGAGGGTTCCCATACGTTTCAGAAATTAAATTCAACTTGAATCAATTTAAATATGTCGAATAAGGTTTGACAAGGTTTTGGTTTTAAAATATTTCGAATGGAGTTGCCAGCTGTTGTAAATTTAGAATTTAATTAAAGCATGCAAAAGTTAAATGAAACATGAAAATATGACGTGAAACGAAGGTGGTAAGATATCATTAGTTTGAACATTTAGAATATTAAAGAGGGTTGCCACCTATTTAAAAATGTAAACTCAAATTCATGCAAAATTCATAGATCAACATTTTTCCATATTTCTTAATATGCGGCAGATGCAACAAATTTCGTACGGGCTTTTTAGTTCTGCNAGGATGGTAATACGGGCAATTAAATTGGGAATTAAAGACAAGCGCCATAAGCCATATAAAGTATATACATACATACATACATCTGACTGAAATAAAAAACTGGTTGAGCGACTAAAAATTGAGTTTCAATAACTGAGAATCAATATGAGCAAAGCAGCTCATAATTTTATTTGTGTACTTTTGTTTTGCATTCAAAAAAACGTCAAGGACATCTTCTAGATATTTATTTATGAAACTTTCATATGTACTGTACATATTCGTATTGAAATGAACACTCTTATATACTAACTTTTTCCACGCAAATATTGACAGGTAAGCAATTTAAAGTTTCCACTGTTGCGCCCTTTTTGGCGGGATTCACTAGGTAATTCCATAACAGACTTGCAATCAGCCTTTTTTCAACTGTACCTAAAAATTGTATATGCTTCGTAATTGGCTTATCAGAGACCCTTAACCACCCCGCTAATATGGTTGGTGGCACATAACGACAATCTACTATTACCCAAAATAGGAGGAGAGAAGGTAGTAGCATAAACAGATGATGTACTGGTGACATTGTCCAGTGGTCTCTTTTGTCTCAATAGTTAACGTAGTCATAGCAAAGGCTCTGTTCAGGCCACACTCGTGGTATGTGTGACTTGTTTGTCATTCCGAAAAAAAAATGGAGCTGATGCTGTTTACAACAATTCAGTCTCACTTTCCTCAATGGATTGACTCGCAGATTGTCCATGGAGGCACGATATCTGGCAGTTGTTTTTAGGCACCAAACGGAGCTGAAAGACAAATGTCGAGAGCGTATCGACGGCTGAGTGGAAGATCTGTCGAGCAAAGTGGGAAACACGCTTACACTAACTTTTCGAGTGTCCAGTGGCAGCTAAAAGTTTTAAGATATGCAAATTCTTTATGAAAATCGTATGGTGAGTTTTTAAATTCACCGTGGCGTTTAAGTCAGTCAAGTTATAACACAAATTAAGCCGCCAATTTTAAGACGCATCCAAACGGCGAATGATTTTATGAGCAACTTTATCAAGGCTGAAATACGCTCGGAGGTTTGCCGGAGGTTGCCGGAGTCCTAATTGTGCGTTGACTGTAATGCAATTGACCTTCGTACTCTGATTGCTGCGTTGTCTACTTATTTTAAAAAGTGTTCGGATTATCGCGCCATTACTGTACGTTTAAATTTTCAGATTGCAGTATATGTATGTAGAACGGCACTATTAAATAAAATAAAGAAATAAAAACAAAGGGCTATAAAAGCAAGACAAGGGAAAAAGAGCAAAAATGGCAACCAAATAAATGGCATAAATTCATGTCATGCATTTAAAAAAATCCGAGTGCCAATAAGCAAAACGGTAAATCACTTACATTCCCAGGAGTCGCTTAAGTTTAAATACCCACTTCGATGAAGATATGATATTGAAAACAATTAAACTTGTTCTTAACAGGCAAGTAAAATACTTACGCCGATTGAAGCTTTGCTACCTACATATGTACATATGTCCGTCGGCATCAAGATATGAATGTCCGTGAATTGTTTTTTAAGTAGTACGAAACTGCATTTCCTGAGTTTAGTTGTGCGCAGGACATTCAACGGTTAAGTGCGTGTAGTAAAAAATATTAAATTTTGCAAGTTCACGATATTTACCGAATTGTTTAAAAATCTTGCAAATGTAGAGTATTCACTAATAGCGTTTTTTTTATTAAGTTACGCAATATGAAGTTCTTTGTTTGTTGCTTTTTTTATACCGCCAGTGTACTTGGTTAGTATAAAAAGTGTTGGGAGAAATTTGTAAAAATTTACAACTACAAGTGATCCTAGGATCGTCCCATAACTAAGTTGGTTAATAGTAGCCAAAAGGATACAACATGAAAATAAAATAATGACCAACCGATTGTAACCAGTGCTGTATTTGAAACAAAAATGTTATTTTAATTCATCTGCAACTTTCAGTTGAGCTTTTTGTTTGAATGAGCAACATCCCCAATGCGGAAATTACTAGCATAAATTCCGTTGCCTATGTTCCTGGAAAAAACTTGAATTTACACGATTTAAAGCTTTCGTTGCTTAGCTTATTTGAACGATTGAACTTTTAAAAATATACACTCGGTTTCACTGCACTAGGTGCATAAAGTGCGAAATTTAAGAAATTGGATTGGATTGAGAACTGCATATAAGGATAGGGCTGCCATACGTTTCCGTTTCCAGGGACATGTCCTTGTTTCGGACCCTTTGTCCCCGTGTCCCCGTGTACAACCAAAATGTCCCCGTTCAGTATGCAGTTTTGTAGCCCGTTCAATATTAATATAAATATATATAAAGTGCAAGTTTCAAGTAGCTAAAAATTTCTGCTGGATTTTTAGAATTTTTTTTTTGTCGAGGGTGTTGTGCATTTGTTTCTAATGAAAATGTTTTTTGATCTCAATTTATTATGGTTTATGCAATTCCGTTTTTGTTTGTATTACAACAGAGCATCAACTAAGTTTTCCTTTGCAATTGAACGAGATTATAAGTGTAAAGATAATTTGAAAAAGGCAGAGTTTGACTATACCTTTGGAAAGAATGAAGATTTTTTTGCTGGGTCCCCGTTCGAGTCCCAGCAATTATGGCAGCCCTATACAAGGGCGAATCGTTGCGAATAAAAAGGAAAAAGGTCCAAATAATATGGAACCTGTAAAACAAAAATGCTAAAGAAAATAGCAGAAAGTCCAATGTGAGATCAGCAATTACCTTGCAAACCAAAGTTCCCGAAATCTTAAGGAAATCGGTAGGAGTATCTCATTTCTGTAACGATTTT
>NW_016185899.1:0-4775 GCF_001687245.7 Rhagoletis zephyria | reverse complement strand
ACTTTAGTCATCATTTTAACCCTCAATTTTCCTCGACGCTGACACATCTTTTTGCTCTCCAACCTAGCAAACCGCTGAGTCACCCAAACCAAAACTAGCTGTGTATATAGAAAAAATGCAAAGCAGTCTATTATACGCACACACACACACACACACACACGCTGTGGTAGCTTTGTTTGCCTGCAGCACTTTTGGCATATCCTTAATGAATATCCTGCGTTAACGCCACTAAGCGCCCCAAAAGCAATTCAGAAACGCTTTTAAGTGTTTTTCTATTGTCTACAATACTCCGGCACTCGTTCGCTTTTCCACGACTTTGGCATCGGATTTCCGGTAATTTTTGTTAGAGTAATCAATTGAGTCTGGTGTTGGGTGAGGGAAAAAGAAGATACCAAATTTGTTAAGCGATTTGAAAATCGAGAAAATGATTTGGAGTTAAAGTTTCGTAGCTGAGAAAGAGATTGAAGATATTCTTTGGGGGAGGAAAATATGAAATTTATATATGAATGTATTTGGCTTCAATATTTTAGTGAAGGCACTGAATTTATAGTCTACTCCAAGTCGCGATACTATTATTTTCTAATTAAAAATAAAAGTTATACAAAAGATTAAAAAATAACAAAATATCAGTCATAAAAAATAATGTAAAATAAAGTAAATGAGAAGTATTAAAAATCAATAAGTGAAAGTAATAAAAAATATTTAACATCCATAAAGCTATTTTGATTAAAAGCATTTAGAAGAATAAAAATTAAATTAAAAACAAAAAATTTAAAAAATAAAAAATAAACCATAAAAATAAAATATAATATAATAAAGTAAATTATAGTGAAATCATAAACATAAAAACTAAAAAAAAATCAAAAACAAAAAACTTCAAATATTAAAATCTACATATAAGATTTCATAGTAAGGAAAAAATTATGTAGTCCAAAATTTTGATTTTCCGAACATACTTACATATATTGGAAAATTTTAGTTTTTGTATAAACGCAAAAAAATTTTACTACAAAAATTAACATTTTGAACAATATAAAACTAATAAAATTTTGTGATTACTAAATACAATTTTAGGTTTTCTGTGCTACATTCAAAGTCTCCTTTTGTCACAGCATTGCAAAAGAATCATTTGCTCTAACTTCTTTACAAAAGATAATATTTTGTGCTTTTTCAAAAATCTTTGTCTACCTAACGGCGCATAACACTAAAAATCTAGATCTTCGACCAAAAATTCAGAATACCACCATAAAATATTTAATAGATTAAGTTTGAAACACATAAAATTTTATCCGCAAAGAATTTCAAGGCTTTGCATTTGTTTTTTTTTTAATTTTGAGAAAAATATACTAAAGGTTTTTACCAATTTGAACTAGTTTTATTTATACTTATATATATATATATTTATACATAGTATAAATTTTTAAACTTCGAAAGCATTAAGTTTTAAGCAATTTAAAAAAACCGTTGCCTAGATTGGCATGACTGCAAAGATTAGATCTACAGCACTTTTAATGTTGAAATTTTTCTTTTCTTGCCTTTTTTTCTTTCTTTGGGCAACATCAATACGGCAGAGAGTACTTATTTGCAAGGCATACAAATACATATACAAACATATAGGCACACATCGCTGCCTGCTGCCACTGATATGACAATTGCGCTGCTTTTAGGGCCAATCTGCGCTAAATTAACTATCAGCTGATGATTTGCGTTTCACTTCACTTTTACTCCAACCACTTTTGTCTCCCTTTATTGGCAGACCAACATTTTTCTACTGCTTATTCTATTTCTTTTACCCTAACTTTCATCTATCCCATCAACGCTTGATTTGTGGTTGTGTTGACTCTATCATTGCCACAAATCTAGTCAAATTGCTTGTGGCGCGCGTGATTTACATGCGAAGGAGGGGGTGGTGTGCATTTTGAGCACAGAAAGTATAATGGAGTGAGAAGTTATTTTTTCTGCTATCTTCAATGGCTGCCTTGGTGTGAATAGTTGTGCGGGACGCACGCTTTTTGATGCGCAATGCTCGCACTGACAGCTGACACTTGTCAAGCGTTGGCACATACAAGTCACTTACGAGTCACGGCACCCTGTGAGGGATTGAAAGGTAGAGTGATTGATATGGTCGTTTATTTTTTTCTAAGTAAATTATTTTAATGCGATTTCGAAAGGGGGGAAATATTGGAAAATTAGACAAGGAGCATTAAAGAAAATAAGTAGTTGACGACAAATTTATTAAAAATTGCATATTTGATGTGTGAAACTTTCTATTAAAAATATTAAAATTTAAGCAAATTTACAACCGGTTTCACCAGCAAAATGATTTTTATTTTCTGTCTATTTCCATATAAAATTCAAAAAATTAAATGATTTTTTTTTATTTCTATTTGCTTATGTATGGAAGGCTTTTTGAGTTTAGAAAAAAATCAGGGACCAGTTTTAGGAAAGACAATTTTCGTAACTAGCCAAATTTTGTTGAAGAATAGGGCTATAAGCAAAAAATTTACACTCGAAAGCTTGAGAGAATAGTAACTAATATATGTTCGAAAAAAAAATTTAATTTTTTGGAGAAAAGGTCTGTAAAAATGAGAAATGAACTAAAATTATACCAACAAATAGTTTTTCATATTTACACGGTTTTGAATTTTTTATAAAATATATGCCAAAACAAATGAGAATAAAAAATCTGTTTATGTAATGATTTTAATGTCCGCAAAACCGCGTAACTGAAAATAGAGAATAATTTATGCAACCTCACATACGCGGTTTTGCATGTTGTTGATACGCGGTTTTGTACTTTAAACGACGATATTGTTTAGTAGAAGAAAGACCTGAGGAAATTTTCAAAGATAAAATAAACTGATGTGATTTGGAACGAGTTTAACATTGAAACAAAAACACCACAAAAAAATATGTAAATTTTTTTTCTTCAATTTTTGCAGAAAGCATTCATATTCTCGGAATTTTATTAAAAAAAAAAATACATACATATTGATGGTCCTGTGCAATAACAACACAACAAAAAATTTCATGCAATTGAATTATATGCAAGATAGTCATATTTTTTGGGTACCATCGACTTAGGCTTACCTGTTACCAATCCTACAGCCGATGCGATTGGTGTCATTTGTCCGAGAGTCGAAATTGGCAAGCCTTACCACTGAGCAGTTTAATCCATGTCTAATCCTTACTAATTCTTTATAAATCAGACGTAATTTGAAAGCTTTCTAATTTTTATTTAAGAATGAGTGCAAATTATAAAACTCGAAAACTTCAATTGGCTCCGCTGAAAATTGTTATAATTTGATTTGTGTCGTTACTGGAGAGAACCATCGTTATGTACGTACTTATGTTATTTTTTTCTGTTTAATTTTTGAGAAGTAATTTTTATAATTTTTAGAGGAAAAATTCAACATTTCGTAATTTTATTAAGAGAATTTTAATTCAGAAAACTTGTTTCGATTTTTGAAGAAAACAAACTTAAAATATTAAAATTTTTTTTTTAGTGCAAGTAAAAGTAGATATTTTAAATCTTTATGAATTCCCTCTGAAAAAAAAATTTTAATAAAAAGAGGCATTAAGTAAAATTTTTAATTTTTTTTTGGCTATTTAGAATTGAAGATTAAAAAATCTAAAATTAAAGAACTTCAAAATTTCAAAAAAATATCTTTCAAATCTTGAATTCTACTTAGATCAATTTTACAAAAACTAAAAATTTTCAAATAAAAACAAGTGAAAATTTTTCTTCGAAAAATGGTTGTCCAAATAGAAAATATATTCATTAACATTCTGAAATTTAAATTTGTTTTTATTATTTTTAATTTTTATTTAGACTTTTTAAAATAATAGAATAATAAATATTTAAAATATGAAAAACGTTTTAGCCAAAAATTCAAATTTAAAAAAAGTCTTTAAAATCTTTGTAATAAATACGATTTTAAATTCTCTTTTGATCAATTCTTCGGAAAACATTTAATAATGCAAATGAAAAACAGGTGAAAATTTCCCTTAGAAATAAATTATAAGCATTTTTTTCGAAAAACGTTTATTTCTCTTTACGCAAAAAATTCTAAAAAAATATTATAAAATATATTTCTATATATAAATTTCTAATTTGTTAAGTAAACAAATTTTAATTGTTGTTTAATGGATATTGCAGAAAACATAAAAGTTTGTAAAAATTGGTAAAAAGTCTTGTTACTGCTTCGAAAGAGAACCTTAATTTTTACATAATCGGGGAATTTATTTTCCAATTTTTTTAATTGCCCTTTTAATGCAAAAAAAGTATCCAGTAGCAAGACATATTATATTATAATTCTATGAAATTTGAAACTTTTGGCATGCTTTAGAAATTCCCAGTTGGCATATATGTTTTAATTTNTGCTCGTAGTACAACATTTCCACCTTGTAACTACAACAACAATAATTTCAACATCATTCCTACACCAGCGCTCAGCGCATTTTTTTTTCTTCCTCCTCCTCTTTCTATCTCCTTATTATCCTTGACTGTGACGAAGGAATGCTGTGCGTATCAGTGACAGGAAACGGAAATCCATGTTGATTGATTGATTTTAATTTCCTGCCACAACAAACATGCACAATTGCAAATTTGACTTTTTGATTGTGTCCGTCACACACACCCACTCACATTCAAATATCCGCACACAAATCTACTCAATACAAGCATAAATGTAGACAAATTTGTTTGTGGTAGTATCATGAGCTAAAACTCACCCACTCGAGAGAGAACGGAAAAGTTACCAGTGTCGGAAGCA
>NW_016185897.1:228-4776 GCF_001687245.7 Rhagoletis zephyria | reverse complement strand
AACTCATTTATATATACCCTCCTATAAGCACCTACCATTGGTATGTCTGGATACCAAATTTCAAGTGCGATGTGTGACTTATGGTTCCGAAGTTATGGCTGATAAAAAATTCCCCGCCTATGGGATGTGCCACGCCCCCTTTTACAAACTCGTTTATACATACCCTCCTATAAGCATCTGCCATTGATATGTCTGCATACCAAATCTCAAGTTCGTGGGACTTATGGTTCCGAAGTTATAGCTGAAAAAAAAATCAACACCTATGGGATGTGCCACGCCCCTTTTGCAAACTCGTTTATATATACCCTTCTATAAGCACCTACCGCCGATATGTCTGCATACCAAATTTCAAGTTCATGTNCGCCTCTGGGATGTGCCACGCCCCTTTTACAAACTCGTTTATATATACCCTCGTATAAGCACCTACCATTGATATGTNAAAGGAGACAAACTATTTTCTTTGTTTACATTAAGGCATCCTTATAAGCCATACTTTCATGCTTTAACTAATATATATTGATCATCACTTGTGATACAAATCTTGTCCCATTATTAATATTAGGTGGATTAAGGTTACGATTAAATTTCTAAATTAAAATTAGTCTACTACGGTACATTCCGTTTGGCTGCCTATTCGATTAGCTGTTTTAGTATACTACGAATGAAACTTTTTCGTTTAACAGCATCGCGGGATTAAAAAACGATTTAATCTTTCCATTTCAAAATAATCTAGAGATGGTTTCAAAAAAAATACACAAATTTAAATATCCGAGTTATCTAATAGATGAATACATACATATATATATATCCCCCTTTTACAAACTCATTTATGTATATATACTTTACTCTAAACAACTCCCATAGATACCTATGTCTGAATAACAAATTTCAAGTTCATGTGACTTATTGTTTCCAATTTATGGCAGATTAAAAATATACCCTTCTATAAGCACCTACCATTGATATGTCTGCATACCAAATTTCAAGTTCGTGTGACTTATGGTTCCGAAGTGATAGCTGATAAAAAAGTCCACGCCTATGGGATGGACCACGCCCCTTTTTATAAACTCGTTTATATATCCTCTCGTATAAGCACCTACCACTGACATGTCTGCATACCAAATTTAAAGTTGGTGTGACTTATGGTTCCGAAGTTATAGCTGATAAAAAATTCCACGCCTATGGGATGTGCCCCGCCCCTTTTCACAAACTCATTTATATATACCCTCCTATAAGCACCTACCATTGGTATGTCTGGATACCAAATTTCAAGTGCGATGTGTGACTTATGGTTCCGAAGTTATGGCTGATAAAAAATTCCCCGCCTATGGGATGTGCCACGCCCCCTTTTACAAACTCGTTTATACATACCCTCCTATAAGCATCTACCATTGATATGTCTGCATACCAAATTTCAAGTTCGTGCGACTTATGGTTCCGAAGTTATAGCTGATAAAAAAATACACGCCTCTGGGATGTGCCACGCCCCTTTTACAAACTCGTTTATATATACCCTCGTATAAGCACCTACCATTGATATGTTCGCATACCAAATTTCAAGTTCGTGTGACTTATGGTTCCGAAGTGCTAGCTGATAAAAAAGTCCACGCCTATGGGATGGACTACGCCCCTTTTTATAAACTCGTTTATATGTCCTCTCGTATAAGCACCTACCACTGACATGTCTGCATACCAAATTTCAAGTTCGTGTGACTTATGGTTCCGAAGTGCTAGCTGATAAAAAAGTCCACGCCTATGGGATGGACTACGCCCCTTTTTATAAACTCGTTTATATGTCCTCTCGTATAAGCACCTACCACTGACATGTCTGCATACCAAATTTCAAGTTGGTGTGACTTATGTTTCCGAAGTTATAGCTGATAAAAAATTCCACGCCTACGGGTTGTGCCACGCCCCTTTTCACAAACTCGTTTATATATACCCTCGTATAAGCGTCTACCATTGATATGTTCGCATACCAAATTTCAAGTTCGTGTGACTTATGGTTCCGAAGTGATAGCTGATAAAAAAGTCCACGCCTATGGGTTGGACCACGCCCCTTTTTATAAACTCGTTTATATATCCTCTCGTATAAGCACCTACCACTGACATGTCCGCATACCAAATTTCAAGTTCGTGTGACTTATGGTTCCGAAGTTATAGCTGATAAAAAAGTCCACGCCTATGGGATGTGCCACTCCCCTTTTCACAAACTCATTTATATATACCCTCCTATAAGCACCTACCATTGGTATGTCTGCATACCAAATTTCAAGTGCGATGTGTGACTTATTGTTCCGAAGTTATGGCTGATAAAAAATTCCCCGCCTATGGGATGTGCCACGCCCCCTTTTACAAACTCGTTTATACATACCCTCCTATAAGCACCTCCCATTGATATGTCTGCATACCAAATTTCAAGTTCGTGCGACTTATGGTTCCGAAGTTATAGCTGATAAAAAAATACAGGCCTCTGGGATGTGCAACGCCCCTTTTACAAACTCGTTTATATATACCCTCGTATAAGCAACTACCATTGATATGTCTGCATTAGGGATATTCCGATATAAGTAAATACGAGTATGTACTCGATACTTTTGTTTCAATACCAACTACTTTTTTTACTTGAATCGTTTTATCGATACCTACTTAGTATCGAAATAAAAGTACTTGTATCGAATCAATTTGAGGAAGTGCCATATCTTTCGGTCATATTTTTTCTATGGAAAATAATTGCTTCGCTTTTATGAAAGATAATTGCTCTAAGCAATGGCACCGCAAAAATCTAAAGCGGGGATATATTTTTACAAAGTTCAAGCAATGCTTTGTAGCCGTAACGTTTTGTGGGAACCTTTCAAAGGTTTAATTTTGTATCTAAGTAATCGTATTACTTCTAATGTTACAAATGATCAAATAAACATATCGAAACCTCAACTGAAAACATATTGAAAATATTTGAGATAGGGCGCTTTGAATCGGCAGCTGAGATAGGTGTCGCAAAAGATATGTCACAGATAACGCCTGAAAATTACTTTCGCTTTGTTGCATATAAAAGGATGAAAAGTTATCGATATAACTAGGTATCGATACATTCGGTTCACTCATATAAGTAGTATCGAAATAGCGATTTGAGTAAACTCATTTGAGTAGGTATCGATACTTTGATGGCATCGGAACGTCCTTAGTCTGCATACCAAATTTCAAGATCATGTGACTTATGGTTCCGAAGTTGTAACTGATGAACAATTCTACGCCTATGGGATGTGCCACGCCCCCTTTTACAAACTCGTTTATATATACCCTCCTATAAGCACCTACCATTGAAATGTCTGCATACGAAATTTCAAGATCGTGAGACTTATGGTTCCGAAGTTATAGCTGATAAGAAATTCAGCGCCTATGGGATGTGCCACGCCCCCTTTTACAATTATACCCTCCTATAAGCCCCTACCATTGATATGTCTGCATACCAGATTTCAACTTCGTGTGACTTATGGTTCCGAAGTTATAGCTGATGAAAAATTCCACGCCTATTGGATGTGCCACGCCCCTCTTTTACAAACTGGTTTATACATACCCTCCTATAAGTACCTACCATTGGAATGTCTGCATACCAAATTTCAAGTTCGTGTGACTTATGGTTCCGAATTTATAGCTGATGAAAAATTCCCCGCCTATGGGATCTGGCACGCCCCCTTTTACAAACACGTTTATATATCCCTCGTATAAGCACCTACCATTGATATGTCTGCATACCAAATTTCAAGTTCGTGTGATTTTGGTTCCGAAGTTATAGCTGATAAAAAATTCCACGCCTATCGGATGTGCCCCCTTTGACAAACTCGTTTATATATACCCTCCTATAAGCACCTACCATTGGTATGTCCGCATGCCAAATTTCAAGTTCGATGCGTGACTTATGGCTCCGAAGTTATAGCTGATAAAAAATTCCACGCCTATGGGATGTGGCACGCCCCTTTTTACAAACTCGTTTATACATACCCTCCTATAAGCACCTACCATTGATATGTCTGCATACCAAATTTCAAGTTCGTGTGACTTATGGTTCCGAAGTTATAGCTGATAAAAAAATCCAGGCCTATGGGATGTGCCACGCCCCCTTTTACAAACTCGTTTATATATACCCTCGTATAAGCACCGAACATTGATATGTTTGCATACCAAATTTCAAGTTCGTGGGACTTATGGTTCCGTAGATATAGCTGATAAAAAATCCCACGCCTATGGAATGTGCCACGCCCCCTTCTACAAACTCATTTATATAACTATATCCTCGTCTAAGCACCTACCATGGATATGTCTGCATACCAGATTTCAAGTTCGTGTGACTTATGGTTCCGAAGTTATATGTGATAAAAAATTCCACGCCTATGGGATGTGCCACGCCCCCGTTTACAAACACGTTTATAATGGGTGATTTTTTTGAGGTTAGGATTTTCATGCATTAGTATTTGACAGATCACGTGGGATTTCAGACATGGTGTCAAAGAGAAAGATGCTCAGTATGCTTTGACATTTCATCATGAA
>NW_016185897.1:0-203 GCF_001687245.7 Rhagoletis zephyria | reverse complement strand
GACTTATGGTTCCGAAGTTATAGCTGATAAAAAATTCCACGCCTATGGGATGTGCCACTCCCCTTTTCACAAACTCATTTATATATACCCTCCTATAAGCACCTACCATTGGTATGTCTGCATACCAAATTTCAAGTGCGATGTGTGACTTATTGTTCCGAAGTTATGGCTGATAAAAAATTCCCCGCCTATGGGATGTGCCA
>NW_016185895.1:0-4776 GCF_001687245.7 Rhagoletis zephyria | reverse complement strand
CCTTGCCCTAAAGTTTGGCACGTTACTTCTGGGACACCCTGTATATCACTTAGTTGTAGAAGATTTCCTTCAAGGTTAGTAAAATATTTTAGTTAAGTGTGCATCATAATATATTTCGAAGAATTTTGAAGGGAAATATTCTAATTCAGTCAAAAATTTGCTTTTTTTTAGCAATTCTACGAAAACATGCATTTTAACCCTTGTAAAATATTTAACCGATTTCAAAAAAATAGCGTATCCTTATATTCGATATTCTTTAGTTCGGGTGAGGAAACGGGACGAATCCAAAAAATCGATTTTCCTGTATATTTTTGGACCACCCTAATATATACATAGATACAAATATATTAGAAAGTGAACAAAGTTTTACTGATTAAATTTCATACTACATTCTCTCAACTATTTGCTCACAGCTGCGACCCGGTAAGCGCTCTGCCTTCTCCGCTTTCATTGATTAAGTACGATCCGAAAGATAAACCGACTTGCAAGTGGGACGAATTCATCGACACAAGTGCTGCGTATCCGGATTGCTGCAAGCGACACTTTTCTTGTGTGCTCTAAAAGGTGCAAAAATGCTGAATACAAACACTACATATTTATTATCTAAATTAAATTTAGAATTTCGTCAATATAACAATATGCTATAATAAAATATTGTTCAGTTATGTATTTTTCCAAGTAATTTTAGTGAAATATTATCTCATGCAAAAACCGCACAAATCGATATAAGAAACATTTTAGCTATGAATGACAGCGTGTCGCACGTTCGAAGCTGCGTATAGGGGTCTATTTGCAGTGATTCTACCAAGTATCTTTGCAGATTTGTATTAGCTTTACAACGAAATTTACATACATCAGTGAATTAAAATACACCGCTCGTTGTTGGTAGTATATGAAGAAGAAGTTCTCCTCAGCCTAGCAAATATCAGGAGGAGGAGTACCTAGCCTAACTATGTAGATGTTTCCAATTGGTGCCAGCTGCCGAGAAGAAGGAATGACTGTCGTGATTTCTGAAGCATAGCCAAAATCACTTAGACGGTTAAATGACCAATAAAAAATAAGAAAAAGGCACATAACTCTAAATCGCATTTTCGGCGGAGTAAATTATAAGACTGAAGCGTTATTATAAATTGGCAAATATATATAAAATAAATATGGCGGAGTAAAATTATTTATGAATCGCAACAATGAGTTAAATCGAAATACTGTCATGAATTTTATAACGGCTTAAAGTATCTGTGTCTGTTCAAAACAACAACAATAAATGTACATACAACATACAATACTAATACCAATACGAATACCAGTACCGATACCAACTCAAATACCAATAACAGTACAAACACCAATACCAATGCAAACACCAACACCAATCCAATGTTAATGCAAGTTCCAACACCAATACCAATACGAATACCAGTACCAATACCAATACCAGTACCAATTCCAATACCAATACAGGAATTAATAGAAATACTAATACCAATACTAATACTAATACCAATACGAATACAAATACTAGTACCTTAACCAATACCAGTACCGATACCAATTTCAATACAAATTCCAACACCAATACCAATACGAGTACCAGTGCCAATACCAACACCAATACCAATGTCAGTACCACTTCCAACACCAATAGCAATACAAATACCAGTACCGATACTAATACCAGTACCAATGCGTATACCAGTACCAATACTAATACTATACCAGTATCTTTACCAATACCAGTACCTATACCAATACCAATATCAAAACCAATTTAAATACCAATTCCAACACCAATACCAATACAAATACCAGTACCGATACCAATTCCATTACCAATACCAATGCCAATACTAATACCAATACCGATACCAAAATACCAGTACCAGTAGTAATACCATTATCATTACAAACACAAATAAGAGTCTCATTTTTGTTGTTGGTATTTAATAATAATAATAAGAGTACCAATTCCAAACCAATACTAATATAGGTACCATTACTAATACTTCGTTCATTTCATTGACGTTGGTGAGCTATTTTCCAAACTGGGAGTATACATATAGGCAATCGCGACAGAGAATGTATGCATGCAAGTACAGTATTTCTTTGTATCTTTAAAATATAATGTCAATGATGGCATCTCGAAAGATTACACCGCCAGGTTACCCGTCCTCTCTGCCAGTTAGCTAAAACAATAATACATAGACTTCCACAAAAAGAANTGTAGGTGAATGAGAAACACAAATACAATAAGAACAAAGGCGAGAAGTTTAAGTTATCGGCGGTGAACAAAAAAATGCTTTTATAAATGCAAATCACTAATAATGGTATAAAAAAGCTTATAAATGATATCGTAAATTTCGAAACCACACAACAATGAACTACCAAAAATCGACAATAAAATACATTTACCAACGTACATACTCTCATAAGGTAGAGATAATCTGCCTTGCTCTGCGGACTTTGTGGTCGCTGGCTGCAACCGAAGCACTGAACAGCCAGCCTCTCCAAGTAAGTCAGTAAAGTGTCTACCATGCTACTGTGTCTGTGATCGATTCCGAATGCGACTGATGTGCCATTTGATTGTCGTCGAGATGTCGCCTTAGCGTTCTGCATTCTGGTCTGGTCTACTGCTTCATTGACGCTTAAGTATCGAGCGGCCAGGCAACACCGATGTCACGCTCACGTGTAATGTTTGTGTATGCTCGTGCGGATCAGTGCAACCATCTCAGCATGATCAATCACACTCAGCTCATCTGTCAGTTGTTAAATAGACTTCATTATTTATTTTACATATGTACATATATTGCATTGGAATACTTTGGTGAGTGAGTAGCCAGCCATAAGTGTATAAATATTGACAAATATTTCACGATTTTGAAGCGACAAATAATTAATTTATTCTTTTTGTATTTCGTAAAACAAATGATTTCGGAAAAATCAACTCATCTTGAATTGATAAAAATTTTTAATAAGAAAAATATCCGTGATTTTTTTTAAGGGATAAAAAATATTATTAACATGCATACATATGTATGCACAAGCCTCAGTAAATAATTTGTAAATGCGCATGTAAGAGTACCATTTAAATTCAGAGTCTCAATCAAAATTCCATTACTATTTAAATTAACTCATAGTAGCCAAAATTACTTACTCACCACCGCATTACGGTGAGGTTGTCATTGCTTCTATCTCTCTCAACAGGAATTTCAAATGTTGATACGGACAGCAGGTACGGAAAGGCGCTCCGTCGGTGGCTGGTTGAGCTCTAAACGTCAAATCGCACAAAATTATAAATTTAATATTTGAGCGTTAAACTAATGGTTAACTTGATATTTTTTCACTTATCAATCAAAAAAAAAAAAGCTAAAATTTGAATGTTTAAAATTGTTCCTCTTCTTCTGGCAGTTTGACAGTTTGCACAAACTCGCCCGGAAAAGTAGTTCGGCCGACTTCGGGCTAGTGCGAAGCAAATATTACTCGCTCAAAGTGGCTCTCAACAGCCCGAAAACCAACCAAAGAAACACGAATTGGGGGCCTTCGGGCATCTGTGGGCGAGCAAAAGAGCAGACTTCTTGTGCGTCCCAGTTTCAAGAAGGCACAAGTTGGCCACCCTGATTGTGGCCTGTCTAGACAAAGATTAGTAGATCGAGATTTCAAATTAATCATATTTACAGTTGTACACGTTAGAATTAGGAATTCGCATAGAAGGATTATTTTTGGCATTTCTTAATAAAACCGCGCGTATTTTCAAGTTTAGGGTTAAGGGCGCTTTTTTTAAGGACATCCCAGCAAAGACAGTCTTTAAAGTTAGAGAAACGGTTTTATTTTACATTAAAATTCTAATATATGTAGTTCTCGAATCGAATAAGGTCAAAGAACTATGCTAGAATTGGATTAGAGAATGATTAGAAAAACACTAGGCTTTAGAATCCAATTTAAATTCAACGTCAGAATACGATTAGATATAACCTAACCTCTTTTCCGATATCGAGAACAGTTTCTCTAATCGTCTTCTTACTTTTTACCTTAGAGAAATACATTATAATTCGAATCGCTTTTACCCCAATAACGATTTCTAATACATCAGCGAAGTGTACGAGTAGTTTTGTCAGGAATACATCAGGGAGGTAAAATATTAGTTTTTGTTGACAAAAACATCAGAAAAGAGCAACCTTTTGATTCTGTACGAACTAATCAAGAACTTGCACACTCAGGTAATAGAAAACTTGGAATGTTAACTTATTTCGTACTTAAAATGTTTGCGGCATTACATAGGTATGCACCTAACCTAACCTAAATAACTAAGCCTTTAAAATGCATTATACATATCATACATTGTACATAGTTAAATGTTAGTGTCCCTTATCTGAGTTTCGTCATTCATACATCTTCGAGATATCTACTGTTAGATATGCAAATGCAAACATTCTAATGTTAATTTTTCATGTCAAAGGTAAAACGATAAAACGACGCAAGCTTGTAATCCTAAAACATGTAATGTGGCTCTGTTGTGGGCCAAAAAACACGCAAAACGACAGTCGACACGCACACAATGCAAAATGAAGGCGTTTATTACGACAAAAGTAAAAAGCCGCTGAAACTTCCGAATAAAAAACTTTTTCTATACAACCGAAAAGTTTTCTAAATTTTATCCGTTTTAGGCGGGAGCTAATGGGTTACAATGTTCTACGAAAATATTTTCAATGAAATTTTATTTATTAGTAGGCTATAAAATAACA
The DNA here is from genome assembly GCF_001687245.7 of Rhagoletis zephyria. Lineage (NCBI taxonomy): Eukaryota > Metazoa > Arthropoda > Insecta > Diptera > Tephritidae > Rhagoletis > Rhagoletis zephyria. Next base: position 37 of record NW_016185895.1, on the reverse strand, counting down.
AGTAAGAAAGTCTAAGTTCGGGCGGAGCCGAACATTA
>NW_016185893.1:0-4777 GCF_001687245.7 Rhagoletis zephyria | reverse complement strand
ATTAAATAAATATTTTATATATTAAAACTATTTTTGAGTCAGTAGTGCCGGTTTTTATTCATACTTGCATAATGACTTTTAAACTTAAGTTTTTTATACCTCGAAACGAATTTCTGTTACGCTAACACTTGTTGTTCTGTAAACAATACTTCGATATGTCCTCGAGCTATGGCAATTAAGTTTCTAGACATCTGAGCTTTTAATAGATGTCTGATCAAATAGCTAATTTATATCATTCATAATAAAAAATTAAATAATATACTACATACATATGTATCTGTTGCGCATATCGATGGTCCATAATAATAACGACATAATTAAAAATTCAACAAATAAATACTGTTACTACTGTTAAGTGGCTCTAGTCTCTTACCCTTGTCTAATCCATTTCCAACCCTTACTTAAATAAGCAAGAAGTATTGCTGATGTAAGAACTGAAGGTTAGACATGGATTCGAGAAGGATTAGAGACATGACCCACTTAACAGTAATAACAATTTTTATTTTTTGAATTTTGAATTGTGTCGTTATTGCAGAGGACCATCGATATGTACATAGATACAACAATATTTTAGTGTCGGACTTGTCAACATTNACTTGTCAACATTTTTATTATTAAAGAAAAGTTCATAAAAAATATCAAACATTGCAAAAACTTGTTTTTGCTTTTTTTACTTAATATGAAATGCAATAAATATTTGCAAAGTTTCACAAACGTATATACACACATCCATACATATACTTACATATAGGCATTTATGAACAATCATAATCTCATTGACATAAATGACAAACTCAGCGGAAATTATTGCAATATAATGATTTTTATTGCTTTCAAGATGTCATATTGTTGTAGAACGGTTGTATTTATATATATATGTACATATGTTTGTGCATGTGTACAAATGTACTTCCATATATGCATGGACATTTCTAACCAAATTTTTTGCGCTCTAAGTCACGAGTTTTTTTATGTACGACATACAAGACATGCATTTTTTTATATTACTAGGTAGGTAATTAAAAAACGGAAATCATGACACACCACATTATGTTTTTCTACTTACAAAATAAAGACACCGCCCCGAAAATTTTAAAATAGAAAAAAATTAGGGGTCGCTACCAAGGTTTGAAAAAAAAAATTGTTTTTTTCATTTCATTTTTCTTTATATCCAAAAAAAAAATGGTGTGTGCTTTTAACCAGACACCTTCCGTCATATACTCGACCCGCTGGATCTGAATATGTTTTCCGATTGACACATGCAGCTCCAAAATTTGAAATAAATTGTGAAAATTTCGATCTTGTTTGCGATTTTTTCGGTTTTTCGAAATTTATTCGAAATTTATGAGTCTCCATATTTTCGATATATTTCAGTACTGCGAGGTAACTGGATTAAACAATTTGCAACACGATGTATTTTGGAACGAATTTCCGTCATCCCTTGCCAAATTTGGTTTGGAGACAAACCGGTTTCGGCGTTGTGCCGTCTTCAGTGGCCACCCTACACGCATATTATACACACTAAACAGGCATATCTAAATACACCCCTAACATATATAAATGTATGCTCTTGTTTTCAGACATTTTATTTTATTATATCATAAACTGATAAGTATTCATAAATATCTGTGTAAACAAGCGAAAGTCTATAAAATAAGTAAATATTTGCTTAGTATGTAAAGTAAAGTCGAAATTTTAAGGATTGTTCTATACCCCTATTTTGAAATAAAAAAAAAATTTAGAGAGTGCTCAAAGCGCTCAAAGTTTTTCATGTATTTTATATGGGAACAAACAGTTTTTCGTAGAAATGGTGTAGAATTCTTGAAAATCAATATTTTTAAATCGGGAAAACTATGTTTCTATTCACGAGATTTCCAATAATAATACCCAATTGTTTCTTTAACCATCACGGTAACTATATTTTATAGGTCCGCCAAAACCCTCAGAAAATGCATTGGGGGACCAATAAAAAATCTTTAGTTTAAAAAAAATTGTTAAATAAACAATGGATTATTAATAGTGGAGTCTTCTGAAGAGAACTACAGTTTTCCAATCGAAAAATATTGATTTTCAAGAATTATATACAATTTCTTCGAAAAGTTGTCTTTCCCCCATATAAAATACACGGAGAACTTTGAACGCTTTGAGCACTCCCTAAATATTTTTTGATTTCAAAATAAAAAATAGGGGTATATTTTTGCGGTATACAACAATCGCCTCCCCCCCTCCCCCTAGGGGTGGTGGCATTAAAATACCGACTTTATTTTTTGAACCACTCTAATGTACCTACATACATACATATGTCATTAAAATTGACAAAATCACATCCACCTGACGATAATTTCACACAACATTTGTACCTGACTGTTTATAAGTTAGTGGAAGCAACTACAGCTTACATATGTACCTACGATGGTTTACAGTATCGGACAAAACTAAAGCACGGAACCTACGGAGATATCATTTAGTACCATCACTTCGTAATATCTACATAGATTCAAAAATGTTTTTTCTAACAGCGGCCGCCCCTCGGCAGGCAATGGTTTCTCATAAAACCATTTGCGATGGCGTAAAATTGTAGATCTTCCATTTGTGTTATAACAATAGGACGCACACCACAAATTTGAGGAGGAGCTCGACCAAATACTATTTGCGTTGGACTTACAACTATCAGCATACCAGCAAACAGGCGAGCCCCCATTTGAGCAGAGGCTTGCTTGCTATCACACAAATATACATAGGTACATTCATGTGGGTGTATATGTCTTCTCGTTCAGCGTCCATGCTGCTAGAGGCATAGTATACTCTCAAAGCAATTTTATGTAGAATATTGGGAACTGTGGAGCGTTAAAGACGTCAGAACTTCAGCTACCAATAGCTAGAAGATACCCTTACAGACAGTAGTATCGTGGATTAAGTGAGGCCACAAAATTTTACTAAGGTACTATATACATTAGGGTGCATCACTCACCATGCAAAAAAAACGGTTCGGTTTTTCCATCGAAAATATAAAATTTTTAGACTTTCGCCAAAATATTGCCATATATTAAAATTTATTTATGTGAGCTGGACCTATTTGAAAATATCTCCCAAATCGTATTTTTTATAAGTGAAATTAGTTTTTAAAAATGTTGTTTCTAAAAAATCTACTAGAAAAGCAGAAAAAGAAAATTTCATAAACCCCTCAGCCACGAAAATCGTTGTGACCAATACCACAATAATTTTCGTTGAAATTCATGGTAGTTGACAGAAACAGTGCTGCATTTGAAGTTACTTGACGGGAACTTCCATAAGTCATTGACTCGCATTAAGAAGGTATTATTAAAAAAAATAAATAAACAGCAAGAAATTTCACAGTCTCTTGATTTTTTCCTTCGTGAAAGAAGTATTCTTAGAGATGAGCTTTAAGTTTTGAATGTGACATACATACATTATTTCTGCATGCAGTCAGTTGAGTCATGTGAAACTAATTCGTAATTTTAAATTTCTTAAATGTGGTTATAGATTTCAAGATATTCGGTCCTACTACTTACTCTGATTTGTAGTATGCGTTTTTAAATGATTCCGAACGGCATTGAATTTGAGAAACAGTTTCTAATGCTTCCTGAAATCAACTTATCTCTGCCAAAACTCTGGTGGAAGAAGAAAACTGTGATAACTTGGTTGAGCGCTAATTTTACTTTAACTTTATAAAAAAACCAGTTTAGTTTAATTTTAAACCAAAATTTGCATGCTTAAGTTATTTCAGTTTTATTTCATTAGGACGGTTATATGTACATACACGCACACGTACAAGTACAAGTATTTAATAAAGACATCAAATTTTTAATGGAAGAGTATTTGTATGCTTAGATATTTTGCACCCAAATGGTAATAAAAAAGCTTTTAATGTGACAATCGAGGCTAAAATTCCACATATCACTCGTTTGCTCTAAGAACGTCATAACTGAAGAAAAGAAAATAGCGAGCAGAAAGACTTTGAAGTTTTCCGCTTTGCACGCAACTAAATATTTCTTTTTTTTTTGGCAATATGACTTACTTTTAGCTAAGTTGTAAGAACTGGTCAAGGTTTAAGAAAAATATATTACTGTTCGATGGTGCCATATTCAGCGCGGATAAAGCAGCGAGTCTGTACGGGAATGCTTCGCAGAATGCACGAATGTGGTCTGGTGGTATTTTGACCCAATGGCCGCAAAAGGCAATCTTTAAGGCGTTGATTGTCTGATATTTTTTAGTTGACACTTTGGCCTTGAGAATGGACCATATGGAAAATCCTTTGGGTTTAAGTCCTGTGAAATGGTGGCCATGGTGGCGAAGAAATGAAGTTCTAAAAAACGTTGAATTGCATAAACTTTATGCGATGGTGAAGAGTTTTTTTAAAACGTCCAAAGATTTTTACCGAATTTTTTTGTCCAAGGTAACAAAGCATTGTTTAAAATCTTTGCACGGTAGATTTATTGGTTTACCTTTACGCACTGTTCAATATAAAATTCCACTAGGCGACATTCGTGCAACATGTGAAGCATTCCCGTACAGACTTGCTGATATTATCCGCGCTTTAGATAATAGGCTATATCGAACAGCAATACATTTTTCCTAAATCTTGACTACGTAGTTCTTATGATGAACTGATGTTTTTGAATAACTAATGACTTATTTTAATGGTTTTTAAGTTTAAACTAACTTATTAGAACTGCAAATGTCTCGGAACAAAGCAAATACTCATTCACTTATGTTTTCTTAGCAAAGTGCTTTAGGCAAACTTTTAATTTACTAG